>NC_142012.1:84410223-84710223 GCF_049901735.1 Notechis scutatus
AAATTAAAGAACCTTTTTTCCAACAGTGACCACAGCATGATTGACTTTTGTCTCAACATATATCCTCACAAAAACCATCATAATGACGGGATCCCCAATTATAACTTCAAAAAAGTCAACTATGATCTTGGGGACTTCCGGTTTGTCGGCTTCACGCGACGGCAGGGATTTGCGAAGCTGCGCGATCCCTGCCGCGCTAGCCGTTTTTGGGGCTCCGACCCAGCCGGTGCGGAGCTAGGCTGCCCTGCAGGGGCAGCTGAAGTAGGGGGATCCGGAGAAGGGTTTGGGGGTGCTGCAGACTCCCTCCCTGGCCGGCAGAACTCCCTTTTCCCAGGACGGTGCAGCGGCGGTCCGTAATGGCCGCCACAAAGAAGCTGGCAGCCGGGTAAGAATGCGCAGGAGGAAGTGGAGAAAGTGATTGAGAGGAGAAAGTTTTTCTTGGCTCCTAGGACTCTAAGACATATTTAATAAAATTCCTGAAAAGTATGATTCTCTGAATAATACCTGCCAGAAGAGGAAAAAAGCGGCTGCTTGAAGGTGCTGAAAGGATAGCTTTCCCTCTTTTCCTACGGAATAAATAACTGGATATTAAGAAACCTATTTTTAGGTGGAAATTGGTTTTAAGCGATGAGTGGGAAGAGAGAGGATTAAGAAGAAAATATTTGTATGCTAAGATTTGTTGGAGCAGATGCCTTAAGGATTTGAAGACTAGAATATATTGTAATAAGATTTTAAACAGATTTGGACTTTCTTTCTCTTTGATTGATATTACCCCAGAAGGAGAAAGTGAGAACCCTGCCTTGGTTTGGACTGATTGATAACTTTGGGACTGTTTTATCTTTTTTATTTTCTTTTGAATATTCTGGTTGTTGTAAGAAGAAAGAAGAAGAAAAGAAGAGAAAAGATTTATAATGGCTCTTTCTGTTGAGGAACTAAGAAAAGAATATGAACAAGCAAAAAAAATGGTAAAGATGGTGTGGAAGAAGCTTTCCTTTTCTTAGAAATGGCGCTTACTAATTATCAACAAAAATTACAACAGATGAAGACAGCAGAGGAACAAGAAAGAAAGGAAGGAGCCATCTTTAATGAATCTCAGAATTTGATCCAGAAAAAGGAAGAGAGAAACAAAAGAAGAGAAGAGAAAAGAAGAAAACTAAAGGATTTAAGGACTTAAGATCCAAAAAAACATTTAAGAAAGGGAAAAATAAAGTGCAAAACCAATATGATGATTGTAAACAAAGGGGAAAAGAAATACGACAGAGAAGGGAAGCCGGTAAGGCAGAGGCTAGAAGAAGGGGGTAGAAAGGTTTGTTGGGAAAAGAAAGAAAGGGAAAAGGTGGAGAAAAGCTACAATGTGTTGAAATTAAATGGAAAAAAGAATTTTTATGGATAATGGATAAAGTATATATTTTTTTTTAAAAAAAAAAGATTTTGCAAGGTACATAAGATGAGATGGTAGTATTGTAATGGTTTAAGAGTTGATAAGAGATTAAAATGTTAAAATGTTTAAAAATGATTGGCTTTAAAACTTAATAATAGGAGAGGTTTAGAATATTGTTTTAATTAAAGAGTTTAATAAAATTATGGTATTGATGTTATTATAAAATTTTTATTATAGTATTTCTTTTTAATATTTGGATTTATTGTCTAATTATGCACTTAATTGTGTTGGATGTATTAGTTAGATAGAATGTACCAAGCAAAATCTGATTGGGTATTAGATATTATTTTAAAGATTAATTTGATTAACTTAGGGGGAGATAGAAAGGCATCATACTCTGATTAATGATTTCAGGAGAAACTGATTTTCTTTTTTTTTATAAGGGATGAGACAAAGGGATGATAAAAAATGGACAAAAGATACAAGTATAATGATTTAAACTAAGATGATTAATTAAGGTAGAATTAAGAAGTGTGAAATATGTGGAGAAGTTAATATAGAAGGTTTAGAATGGTAAATAAAATAAGTAATGATATGTAAGATGAGCATGAATATAATTGAAGTCCATGAAGAGAGAGATACCTGGGCCCAAGTTACTTTCCAAAAGATTTTTTTTATGTTTTGTGTGTTGTGTGTATATGTCTTTTTGGGGGAGAATTGGTAAAAACTTGTAGAAATATAGAATGAGAATAATGGTAACTAAGTCAGAAAGAATCAGATGAAATAATAATAATGATATTGAATAAGAGTAAAGAGAAGTAAAGAGAAATTGAATAAGAGGTTTTGGTATATTATATGGAAATGGTTTAAAACAGAATCATAATTTATCTGACTTGTTAAATTTACAATGGAAAAAGGTTTAAACATGTAATGAATAATGATAATTTGTGTGTTTTAAAAATTAATAAAACTTGTTTTTTTTTTAAAAAAAAGTCAACTATGATCTTATAGAAAATGAACTCTCATCTCTTGACTGGCAAATTCCATTCACTGGATGCAATACTGTTGAAGACCATTACAACATATTTTTACTTGAAGTGAAAAGAGCCATCAAACTATATGTACCAATAACAATTCCCAAAACCAGAAAAAACAAATTACCCAATCCCAAGGAAGCTCCAATCCCAAAAGAAATCCTTTTGGCGGAAAAATAAATCTGATCATGTTGCCAACTTTAAAAGCTGATACAAAAATTTATGCCACCAGATAAAGACTGAATGCACCAATTATCACATTAAACAAGAGGAAAACTTTCTATGCACCAATTCCACCCACGCTTTCTACAATTTTGTAAATAACAAACTAAAAGACTCAAGGTCCATCCCACCCCTGAAAGGACCTAATGGTAAAAGACTGCAACAATGATACCATTAAAGCCAACCTCTTTAACACATTCTTTGGCTCAGTATTTGTAAAGAGCAATGGATCATGCCCAATATTTCCTAGTCAAACCACAGAAAACTACTATGATCTACTACATATCGATTTTACAGAAGACAATGTTGAAAAAGCACTACTCAATCTAAAACTATCCCTATCTATTGGACCGGACGGAATATGTGCCTACTTCTTTAAAAAGCTATCCACTGTCATAGCCGAACCTCTAAGCATAAACTTTGAAAAATCTTTCAGGACCAGTTCCTTGCCAAACCTATGGTCACTAGCCATGGTCATCCCCATCTTCAAAAAGGGAGACCCCAACCTATTTGAAAATTACAGACCAATCTCTTTATGCTGCATCAACTGTAAAGTCATTGAATCAATTATTAACCAATCCATTATCCTCCAGTTAGAGACAACCTACTCTCTAACAAACAATTTGGTTTCAGAAAAAAACTATCCTGTAATCTGCAACTCTTACACTGCAAAAACATATGGACTACACAACTCAATCAGGGCAAAGCAATTGATGCAATTTACATAGACTTCTGTAAAGCCTTTGATTCAGTGATGCACAATAAACTACTCCTAAAACTAAAATCTTATGGTATCTCTGGACACCTGCATAACTGGATAGAAGCATTCCTGTCAAACAGACAACAAATGGTCAAAATTGGGAGTATCTTATCAAATTCTGTACCTGTCAACTGTGGTGTCCCCCAAGGCAGTGTTTTAGGACCAACTCTCTTCATACCCTACATAAATGACATCTGTGATCATATTAAAAGCAACTGTATTCTCTTCGCTGATGATGTAAAGCTATTCAACACCACAGACAATACTGCTACCCTTCAAAAAGACCTCGACTATGTGTCAGAATGTTCAAACAAATGACAACTTCAAATCTCAACAAATAAATGCTCTGTCTTACATATTGGCAAAAAAATAATAATCAGAAAATAAAATACAAACTGAATAGTCAAGACCTTGTTGATGATCCAAGCTCTGTAAAGGACCTTGGGTATACTCATCTCTAATGATCTAAGTGCTAGAGCCCACTGTAACTACATAGCCAAAAAGGCATTAAGAATTAGTAACCTAATCCTGCATAGCTTTTTCTCTGGTAATATCACACTACTAACTAGAGCATACAAAACATTTGCTAGACCAATACTTGAATACAGCTCATCAGTCTGGAACCTGCATTACATATCTGATATTAATACAGTTGAGAAAGTCCAGAAATATTTCACAAGAAGAGTTCTCCACTCCTCTACTCATTGCAGAATACCTTATGCCACCAGATTTGAAATTCTAGACCTAGACAATCTAGAACTATGCCGCCTTCAGTCTGATCTAAGTACAGTACATAAAATTATATATTGCAATGTCCTACTGGTCAATGAATACTTCAGCTTCAACCACAACAATACAAGAGCACACAATAGATACAAACTCAAGGCAAACCACACCAAACTTGATTGCAGGAAATACGACTTCAGCAACAGAGTGGTCAATTTCTGGAATACTTTTGCTGACTCTGTGGTTTCTTCTCCAAACCCCAAAAACTTAACCTTAGACTGTCTGCTATTGACCTCACCCCTTTCCTAAGAGATCTGTAGAGGGCATGCATAAGCGCACCAACGTGCCTACTGTCCCTGTCCTATTGTTAATTTTTTTTCTTATTCGTATCCATTTCATGTATTCATAACCATGTTTATACTTATACTTGTTATCTAATAATCGCTTGACTAAATAAATAAATAGATAAATAGATAAATAAATAAATAAATAAATAATCTTGGGAAACTCTGCAAAATATGATCATAAAAGCCCAGTCCAGCACAATAACCACTGCAAAAGAAAAAAAATAAGAAATGCAAGAAGAAACCAGCATGGCTGCACAAAAATCTCTCTGACAAATTGAAAGACAAAAAGGACAAGTACAAAAAATGGAAAGAGGGACACATAACTAAGGCAGAATATTAGCAGTTAGTCAGAAACTGCAAAGATGAAGTCAGGAAAGCAAAGGCTCAGAATGAACAAAGACTTGCAACAAAAGTCAAAGATAATTAAGAGCAATTGCGTTCTTTTCGCTGATGATGTAAAGCTGTTCAATACCACAGACAATACTGCTACCCTACAAAAAGATCTTGACTATGTATCAGAATGGTCAAACAAATGGCAACTTCAAATCTCAACAAATAAATGCTCTGTCTTACATATTGGCAAAAAAAAAATCAGAAAATAAAATACAAGCTGAATAGTCAAGATCTTGTTGATGACCCAAGCTCTGTAAAGGACCTTGGAATACTCACCTCTAATGATCTAAGTGCTAGAGCCCACTGCAACTACATAGCCAAAAAGGCATTAAGAGTTGTTAACCTAATCCTACGAGCTTTTTCTCTGGTAATATCACACTACTAACCAGAGCATACAAAACATTTGCTAGACCAATACTCGAATACAGTTCATCAGTCTGGAACCCACATTACGTATCTGATATTAGCACAATTGAGAAAGTCCAGAAATATTTCACAAGAAGAGTTCTCCACTCCTCTACTCGTTGTAGAATACCTTATGCCACCAGACTTGAAATTCTAGACCTAGAAAACCTTGAATTACGCCGTCTTCAGTCTGATTTAAGCATGGTATATAAAATCATACATTGCAATGTCCTACCTGTCAATGAATACTTCAGCTTCAACCATAACAACACAAGAGCACACAATAGATACAAACTCAAAGTTAACCGCACCAAACTTGATTGCAGGAAATACGACTTCAGCAATAGAGTGGTCAATGTCTGGAATACTCTACCCGACTCTGTAGTTTCTTCCCCAAACCCCAAAAACTTTAACCTTAGACTGTCTACTATTGACCTCACTCCTTTCCTAAGAGGTCTGTAGGGGGCGTGCATAAGCGCACCAACGTGCCTACCGTCCCTGTCCTATTGTTTCTCTTATTCTTCTTTTATTTTTCTTATATGTACCCATTTCATGTATTCACAACTATGTATACACTTATACTTATTATCTTGTAAACAATTGGCAAATCAAATAAATAAATAAAATAAATAAATAAATAAATAAATAATAAAAACGTTTTTTCCAACATATAAATAACAAGAAAAGAAATCAAAGAAATAGTCAGTTCACTAGAGAGAAAACAGTAAGGAAGTAACAGGCAACAGAGAGAAAGCAGAACTGCATAACTCATTCTTTGCATTGGTCTTCACACAAAAAGAAATTATAGCTCAACCTGTCAAAAAATGTAACTATAAAAGTCAGACTAGAAATAAAAGTTAAGATAAGCAAAAAAAAAAAAAATGATAAGAGAATGTTTGTCTGATCTTGATGAATACAAATCACCGAGACCTCATGCATTACATCCCAGAGTTCTAAAGAAGCTGG
This sequence comes from Notechis scutatus, assembly GCF_049901735.1. Classification (NCBI taxonomy): domain Eukaryota; kingdom Metazoa; phylum Chordata; class Lepidosauria; order Squamata; family Elapidae; genus Notechis; species Notechis scutatus. Next base: position 84,416,458 of record NC_142012.1, read on the forward strand.
CAGATGTCATCTCAGAACCATTGTACCACATCTTTCAAAAATCCTGGAGCACCAGGGAATTACCAGAGGACTGGAAAAGAGCTGATGTGGTTCTCATCTTCAAAAATGGGGAAAAAAATAGAACCAAGAAACCATAGACCAATCAGCCTAATATCAATACATAGGAAGATACTGGAAAAGATAATAAAAGAACAGATCTGCCAACATCTAGAAATGATTAAAGTAATAAATAACAGTCAGCATGGGTTTGATAAAAACAGATCATGCTAAACCAATCTTATTTCATCCTTCGACATAGTGACTAAATTAGTAGACCAGCAAAATACTGTAGACATAATTACTTAGACTTCATCAAGGCATTCGATAAAGTATACCACAACCTATTTCTTGGTAAACTAGACAAAAGTAGAATAGATAGCATCACCACCAGATGGATTCGTAAGTGCCTGACAAACCATACTCAACGAGTAGTCCTTAATGGGTCTACATGGAGGGAAGTGAGCAGTGGGGTGCCACAATGTTCTATCTTAGGCCCAGTACTCTTCAACATCTTCATAAACATCTTAGATGAGGGAATAGAAGGAGAACTTACCAAATTTGGTTGCACTAGAAGACCTCCAAGGTCCCTTTCAACTCTGTAATTCTATTCTATTCTAAATTTGCAGATGATACTAAGCTGGCAGGAATAGCTAACACCCTAGAAGATAGGCTCAAGATTCAGATAGATCTTGACAGACTTGAATACTGGCCCCTATCTAACAAAATGAAATTCAATGTAGAGAAAAGTAAAGTCTTAAACTTAGGCAAGGAAAACCAAAAGTACACATATAGATTGAGTGAAACAAGGCTTAATAGCAGTAACTGTGAGAGGGATCTTGGAGTCTTAGTGGACAACCAGTTAAATATGAGTCAGCAGTGTGTGGCAGCAGCCAAAAAAGCCAATGCAATCCTAAATTGCATTAACAGAGGGATACAATCAAGATCAAGTGAGGTACCAATACCACTATAAAGCTTTAGTAAGATGTTGAGACACTAGAAAAAGTGCAGAGAAGAGCAACCAAGATGATTAGGGGACTGGAGGCTAAAATATATGATGAATAGTTACAAGTACTCCATATGGCTATTCTAGTGAAGAAAATGACCAGGGGAGACATGATAGCAGTCTTCCAATATTTGAGGGGCTGACACAGAGAGGAAGGGGTGAAGTTATTTTCCAAGACACTCGAAGGCCTGACAAGGAATAATGGATGGAAACTGATCAAGGAGAGATTCAACCTAGAAGTAAGGAAAAATTTTCTGACAGTGAGAACAATCAACCAATGAAATAGCTTGCCTTTGGAAGTTGTGGGAGCTTCATCACTGGAAGCTTTCAAGAAGAGATTGGACTGCCATTTGTCAGAAATGGTGTTGGGTCTCCTGCTTGGGCAGGGGGTTGGACTAGATCACCTACAAGGTCCCTTCCAACTCTGTTAATCTGTAATCCAGAAAAAGGATTAAAAGTAGAAAAACAAAGACTCCTAGAATTTACATTCCCCACCCAAATTGTAAGGACAGGACATGACTCTTAGGACATAATAGGTTTAACCCACCACCATTAGAATAGCAAAAGACACAAGGCTCATTACATTGCAAACCCCCCTGGAGCATCTCAGAACACTATAAAAATCTACCCATTTACCCCGCCAAGGGGTCAGCCACTCCAGAAACATTTGCTGCTGTCACTGAAGTTTTTGGAAATCAAATAAACCTTCGTTCATGCAGCCAGCCTCCATTTTATTTCCAGCACTTTTCTCCCAGCTTGGAACCAGACCGGATTTTTCTTCCTACAATTTGGCATGCCCGAAGGGACTCCAAGCTAACCTGACCAATGGACCTGGCCTGGATAAGCTTTCACCTTGCCGGTAGCAGAGCCCTTGTGTCTATGAGTGGGTTCTTCAGATCTTGCTCATTTGGAGCAAGGTTAATAAAGGGAATTTTGAGTCTTGAGCACAAAAGGCTACTTGGAAAGAAGGTGACTACCTCTAAATTTTAACTTTTAAATCCCAGGAGAGCAAGGGAAAGATCTGTTTGCCTGTGTGTGTGTGAGCAAGAGGACCCTTCTCCCAATCACTGCTGGATCCTGATTCCTCTGTGCCTTTCCTAGCTGCAAACAGATCTGTTCCACTGACAGACCTGGAAAGGAAGGGGGTTGGCCAGAGCACAGGACCTTCTGTAGGGAAAAGGGAAGCTATGTGAAGGAAGAACAGGATGTGCGTGAGAGAGGCGAACCTGGGCAGCTTGCTGAGAATCACTGAGCAAAATCCCATTCAGTAGGAGGTGCCTGTACTTACTGCTAAGAGAACAGTAGGTCCTCCCAGACTCTCTTGGGTCTGAAAACCATGAGGAAAGTAAGGCCATGGAAGGAGGTACTGATAGTCACTGCAAAGGGAGCAGCAGGTCCTCCTGGAACCCTTTTTTGGCCTGAAAACCATAGGTGGATTTTCCCTTGAAAGGAGATGTCCTTACTCTGATAGGGAACCAATGTCCTCCCGGACCCCCTTTTTTTTTGGGGGGGGGGGAGGGTTGAAAACGGTCAGGCAGGAGCAGAAGCTTGTAAGGAAGCTTGGCCACAAGGGAGACCCGGCAGAGCCAATTGAACCTCAACATCAGAATTAGGGAAACATGGGAAGCTCTCAAGAGGACCCCCTCTAGGAGATTTGCTTGATGGCTGGGATGAGAGGCAGTTGTCTATCCTGGCTGGTATAAAGAAGAAACGAGCAAGGAAGTTATGCAAGGAGATAGATTTTGTTCATGGATGCTAGAAAACCAATTTGGCTAAATAAAGGTACTTAAAATAAAAGAAAATATAGTAACATTGATCCCTTCTAGATTTTTCTAATTTAAGTTAACTGAGATCTATGGTGAGAATGATCAAGGTGTGTAAATCTGAGAGTTCTACTGTCTTTTTCTTTCTCGTTCCCTTGTCTTTGTGTGTATCTCTGTGTGAATGTCTTTATGTGCCCTTGAGGTAATTGTAACAGTTAAAAGACTATAATCCATAGAGACAAGAATTTTAAATTCTGTTGGAAAATAATGTTAAAATAAGTAATAAAAAGAAAAATACCTTCACTATAGTTTGCCTGGCTAGCAAAACAGGGTGAAGAGAAATGTGTCTCCTTTTCCCTGCACTCTCTGTACCTTCAAAAACAGCCAAAGGTTATCAGGAGGGAATGTTTTAAGCTCATTTAGAAGGAAAGTTTTATTTGTGCATTTTCTGTTTGTGTTGTGAATGGGTTTTATCTGTCTATTCTTTTCCTGAAACATGAGGTGTGTCCATCCACAGGAGCTTCATGAACTCAAGTTTACTCATGTAGGGAAATAATCTTATCAAGATACTTTTCTTATTCTATCAGTAATCAGTAAAATTACTACGGAAGTAATCCTGGAACATATAAACATTTTTTAAAAATAATGTGGTCTTTTCATCTAAACTGTATATTGATAAAACTGGCCCAAATACTGTCAGGATGTTTAGATATTGTAAAACAAATGTTAAAGGTAGATTCTCCATGCCCCTCACAAATTGTACACACTAAACTACTAGGCTTATAAAATTATTTGGAACTTTCAGCATTCTCAAGCTGCCCAACATTCTTAAGCTGCTAGCCCTTAAATCCTCTTTAATATGTACTTTACAAAATTTATGCATTTGTTCAATTTCAGAGATGACGCCCTTCATCTTTTCTTGTTCTCTTTCACCACCAGACATCTTTTGCCTTATTACCAGAATCCAGCTTCTCTTTTTTCCCCTCGTCTGTGGTGTCCCCATTTGGTTGTGACTGGTTTATTTGTTTCTTTAACAAAATATTAACGTCATTTGAAACCCTGCCTGCAAGCTATCTACCTCATTCCACCTCTCTGTCTCTTATCCTCTGTTCTCCATTCCTCATGTCAGACCAATAATGCCTCTTCTGGGTGGGTCACCCACAAAGGGGAGAGGAGGTCTTGTTCTCATATCTTTCAGCTTTGCATAGATGACTCTGCAATCTTTGGAAACAGAACACACTGACCCAGATGTTGCCTCCAGAAGCGACCCTCCATCCATTTGAACCAGGGAATTGGGTTTGGAGCCGGTCATCTACTAGAAAGTCATCACTGCAACCAGAATAGAATAGACCTTCCCAAGTCTGAGTGACCAAGCCAAGCCGAACACCACCCATCAGACTTAAAAGAGAGGACCCTGAGATGGACAAGTGGAAACTAAAGACTCTCTTTGAAACCTCAGAAGGCAACTGGAAAGACTATGGGGGGAGGGTGGAAACTCATTGTATGGTTTTCTTTCTTTGCCTCATTTATATTGTAATTAACCAGTTAAATGGATTCATGGAAGGATGGCATTTGGGAATGGTTGCCACAGCAAGTCTTCAGACCTCTGTCTGGTGGGAGGGAAAATTGTCAAGGATGTTTATACTACCTGTCTTGTAGAAGTATCTGCACTTCCAACACCATTCAAAACCACAATGAGGCGATCTCCTTCACCAACCTCTACATAAAGCATCCCCAGTCTGGTTCTTGTTCTGTGGCACTAAGGTCTATGCAGTCATACCTCTCTGCCAATTCCATGAGGGGAGGGGCCATGTCCCCCTCAGATGATTCACAATCCATATGCCCTAATCTGAATGGGAGCAGAAGAGAGGTCTCCAAACCCCAAGCCCTGATGCTGCCCAGTAAGGCAGAATATGTTGCATTGGGGGTCTCATTAGTGGGAATCCTAGGGCTTGCTATGTGCAATTTCAAAAATATTAATAGCCTGGGCTTGCACACTGGCTAACCTCAATTTGACCTCATAAACCCTGGATGCACTAAATTGGGGATGTCAAAATTGCACTGTCATGGTGTTGTCATGTGATGTAGCGTGACTTTTCCGCCCTTTGCTAAACCGGGTGTAGGCATGGCCATCATGTGAAGCATCCAGCCTGTGGGCCACAAGTTTGACACCCCTGCATTAAACTAAGAGCTAAGGCAGATTCAGAAAGCAAATCTTGAAAATGGGCAGCCATTAATTCATGGCTGCAAAGAATTTTGGAACATGTGCTCACAGAAAGTAACATCAAACATCTAAAAAGAATTGCCACAAAATATTGGATACTATAAATTTCCTTTCTACTTAACAAAACTTTTGCCCTGGCTGCTATACCTTCATGGGTTGAAAGCTCTCCTTTTGGCAGCCACTGCGGGGATCCTTTTCTGCTGCCTCTATCAATGCTTTCCCCTTTTCATTAACAATTTGATTAATTCTTAATCTTGTTCCAATAAAGGTGTGTTTGTTTATGCCACATATGGCATAAAGGGGGAACTGTAGGAAGCCCCCCTCCTCAGATTAAAATATTCTTTATTCTTAATATTAAAAGAGGCAGGATGAAATATTTCCCGAAAGGAAAAACAGAGAAACATGCTCTTAAAGGCAGAAAGCAGCCCCAGTCTTCCTGCTATAGGAAACAGCATCTGGCAAATACCCAAAGTCTTCCAACACCTTCAGCCTGGCTCCCCCAGAAGGGATTAAAAGTGGAAAAACAAAGATTACTAGATTTAACATTCCCCACCCACAATTTAAGGATAGGATATGACTTTTAGGACATACAGTAATAGGATTAACCCACCACCATTAAAATAGCAAAAATCACTACATTGCACCACCCCCTGGAGTATCTCAGAATCCTATAACAATCCATCCATTCATCCAGCAAAAGGGGTCAGCCATCCCAGAAAAAAAATGTTGTTGTCACTGAAATTTCTGGAAACCAAATAAATCTTCTTTCCATATAGTCAGCCTCCATTTTATTTCCAGTGCCTTTCTCCTGGCTTGGAACTGGACCAGATTTTTCTTCCTACAGAATGCAGACTATGGAAGTGAGGAGAAATGAAAGGACGAACATTTTGCTATTTTCCTTCAAATGCTTCATGTGAGTGTTAAGCCAAAAATCAATATCCTTTCTTTTGTCAGTTATACGATTTTTATTTTAATTGAGCCCTGTAGTTACAGCCATATGTACCATCTATGTATGATAATATATTCCTAGAGATCGATTTACATGTTCCTGATCCCAGGCAAAGTTGCCAAAGTACAACTTTTCATGGGAAGTTTCATGGCTTTTCATGGGAAGCCATCACACTGATAAGCTGTGAGTGTGAACTAGCTGAGGTCAAACAGTGGATTATTGATTTAGAGCTGCAAGTAGATTTATCAGTTCTACCTAGAAATATATTTCTGAGCCACTCTGCACATCTTCTCCAACCAGTGAGATACCTTTAGTCACATAATGATTCTAAACTTTAGAAGGGCTTTATTTTTGGCAAGATTCAATGCCTTCCCAACAGCCGTTACTGAAGGGAGATACTGAAAGACCCCTTTGAATAGAGACTTTGTCCATGCAGTGGAGGAATAATCTACGGAACATGTTATTTTGTATTGTCTTCTATATATAGACACCTGCCAGGAAGTATTATCTCCATTCTCATTTGTTGGTATACAGTACCTGAGGGAGCAATGAAGCAAAAGGAATACAAATTAAGGAAATTTTACACTGCATCTGATGGAACGTAAGAATTACAGAATGAAGGGAAAGATCTTGGAATTCATCAAGTCCAGCTTCCTGCCAATTGATAAAAACAAATACTTTGATGCTGTGGGCAACAAAGAAATAATCCTTTTTTTCCTCTATTACATTTTTGCAGCAATGGGAATTTTCAGTTATGTTTGGATTTTGAAAGATATCAGATTAAATGATCCTCAACAGCCTATAGTGATACATTTGCATGATACTTTGAAGATAATATTATGTCAGTTTGGCATGACTTTGATTACATGATTATCACAGTTATACCCAGATCATTTTGTTTCCTCCAATTGTATTGAGGAGTTCCAGTTGTTGAGACTGTGGATGCAAAGCAGGTCCTTAAATAAGATTGACAAGCCTTTGGAGTTCAAGTAAGGAGAAGATGGCCAGTTGGATCCAGGAGATAGTTAATTCTTCCTTATTTAGAAAATTGCTGGTCAGAAATATCAACCTCTTTGAAAGTCTGTCATCAAGACTTCTCTTGAAGAAGTCTTCCTTGGCCCTAAAACTAGTGAATAATCATGGGCCTGTTGCTATTCTTCAACAGGGTGTTGAAGCAAATGGTTGTTGTCAAAATTGACCTTGGATGAAGCTAAATTAATTCAATCTTAATTTGGGTTCAGACTGAAGAGAAACTGCCTTTGTCATTTGGAGGGATGACCTTTCCAATGAGAAATATTAGCAAAATGGACCTTGAATCCCCCATCATGTATAATCAGGACCAACCAAAAGAACAAAGATCCAGAAAACCTTTCATAAATAAAACTAAAAATGAATAGGCCACCCTGCTTAAAATTCTTCTTTGCTCCCTTTTTAAAATGCTTTGACTATGTAGTCACATCAACAATCATTTCCTAGAATAAAGTGTAGATGTCACCTTCATTACCCCCTACTGTCTTCAATAAATTATGCAAATTGAAAGTTCATAAAATCAATTGTAACCTGTAACAAATATGTTTTTAAATATAAACAACAAATTTGGGTTGTTTTTTAAATGAACATCACCTGCCACTTTGCTTTGAGCAATGGTGTAGAATATTTGTATTTGTAGTATTTTTCAAATACCAATATTGGATTTCCATTCAAATCCAGCAATTATCCTCTTATCTTTCCCCTTCCCACCATTCCTCGCATCTCTCTATAAGCATTCTTGATATCGCTCTGCCTGATTTCCTCTCTTTCCTGCTGGCATCTTTGAATAATAATGATTCCTTTTTTGTTGCTGCTATTGTTGTTGCTCTGTGCCTGATTGAATGAGTCACATTCTGATTGAGATGTTAGTGTTAAACTGCCACTTGGGACCATCAAACTGAGCCTGAAATGAACTTAAGGGTGGGGTGGGGGGAATCTTATGAAATCAGATGAATCAGCTAGTGGGAGGTATAAAAGAAGAATTTCAATGTCACTTTTTGAGGGAAAACTAGTTCTCATTCACATGAGGTTTTGACCTGTATTTCAACCACCGCTATCATCATTCCACACCTTTTCCAGGACTCTCATGGCCCTATAACTCCCAAGACTAACATGAAGTTAGGAGAATTAGAATGCATAACTGCATGTATGCATCATGCCTACACAGCATTCAAACATAGGTGTGTGATGCAGAGGTGGTATTCAGCAGGTTCTGACCATTTCTGGAGAACTGGTAGTGGAAAGTTTGAGTAGTTCAGAGAACTGGCAAATCCCACCTTTGACTGGAGATTTTACAGTATCGTTCCCTTGCCACGCCCACCAAGCCACAGAACCGGTAGTAAAAAAAATTAAATCCCACCACTGGTGTGGTGGCTCACAAGGTTAGAATGCTGGGTGTTGACTGGCTGGCTCGCATTTGAGACCCATTGCGGTCACAAGGCAGAGTGAGTTCCCATCACATGCTCCAGCTCCCGGCAACCCAGCAGTTTGAAAGCGAGCAACTGCAAGTAGATTAATGGATACACTTTTGTGGACAACTTCATGGGGATATGAAAGGAGCCCACAAGTGGGCATTCTCCAGGCAATGATGGAATATCACCAGTAAATCCTTTCACCATGGATGCACCGACGTATTTCCAACACAGGGGGGCGGGGGAAACCATTCAGACATTAATCTGATTTCTGAAAACATTTTGCTATTGATAATCCAAAACATGTGAAGATAAATTTAAATCTTGGCTAGGTAAGAAAGAAGGGGATAAATTTTATGTGATTCTCTCGTGCTCTCTGCTGCCTAGCAAAGCTTTTCCTGAAAGAGAAGTCAGTGACATGACTCTTTTTTGAGCCCACAGGCAAAATCAATTTTGGCAAGATCTAACGTATCTTAGTGCTACTCGCAAAAGCTCTGTAGCACTTTGAATTGGCCCTGGAAATGTATGAGTAACTAGTGCCAACAGAACTCTCAGAGTTGCTGTTATCTTGAAATGCTAGGATTCCCCTGATAAAAGTCATTGCATTCTGAAGCAATTGCAGCTTCTGGATCATCTTGCAAGATTGTGTTGTAGTAATTCAGCCATATGGAGACCAAGACATTAGTTACCATTGCCATGGCATCTGCTCCACGTCAAGTCACAACTGGCTTACTTTCTCACTTTCTAAGACCTTCTGAGAAACCACCTGATTTTTAAGCAGGAACTGTGAAGTCAAGAATATTGCCAAGTCTTGAGCCAATACCTTTGTCTGTAGAACAATCCTGTTTTGAGTAATTGCCACAATCAACATTGATCTTGGTAGATTTTAATGGGACCTTGGTTTGCTCCAAGAGTCTCCAGTTCAACCATCCCACAACATTTGCAGCAGAGTTCAATGCAAATCAGCAGAGTTCAATGCAAATAATGGTTGACTTCCATCAAGTGGCTTCACATGGATGTTAAATAATATAGAGGAAAGCACTGGATCAATTATAGAGTCAAGCACTGGAACAAGTCCAATGGAACTCATATAAAACAGTGACCCTGACTTCCAATTCTTGTGGGTGGTCCAGCAATATACCATACTAACAAAGATAATACTAACAAAATTTGTACATTTATTCCTGACAAAGATAATCTACCAATTATCTAATTAATGCTGCTTGTGTTCCATGACCTTACCTAAATTCTGACTGGCAGGGATCCAGATAATCTGTTTCACCTTGGATCTTCTGTAGTTGAATTGTCAAGAAAGAGAGATTGGAGATGGGTGCAAGTTGTAAAAAAAAATTGGCTGGACCAAGGGAGGGTGTTTTTTTTAAGGAAATGTTGCACTACTGCCTCCTCAAGACATCCAACCCCTTATCTCAATCTTCCAGATTTAGCTGCTCAGTACTCTCCCTATCTGGCTGTCCAAAGGATGCAAGAGGGATATGAATCCAGCCCACTTGTGGCAGGATTCATATGATACAGCATCCTATCCACTTCCTTGGGCTCAGTAAGATCAAATGAATCCCAGATAATAGCACATGACCTTGTCTTGCTCATTACTGCAGACTCTGCCCAACTGAAGTTGAAATCAGAATAGATGTGTCTGGCAAATTAATCTAGCATGCTTGCAGACACTTTGTCATACCTATTTATTATGAATGGGTGTGACCTCTACCTCCTGAGGCCTACAGCTGGATATAATGAAAAGAATAAATGCTTCCTATATGGGAATTGAAAGGTGTCTTCAGAAAGCTTAACAAAGTATATATTGACCAGACATGAATAGACAACTGAAATAATGCAAAACACAGTACAGGATGTACAAGTCACCGCAGAATAGTAGCAGAAGAAGATCCTAAATTCCTACACCAAGATGACCCTGGGAAAAGGCAGATTTCTTCACATGGCTGGAGAAGAAAATATGTCTTATGACTGTGGATTGTTTTTCCAATGTGGGGAAAATACATTCACTTCCTGAAAACAAAACTAGAGAAGTCATAAGAAAGCTAAAGAGTTATTACAACGGAATAGTTATACACCATTCTTCAGCCATCAGAAGAAGGTAGGGCCTTTCTGAAAAAATTGTGAACCCCAAAATAGTGTAAAAATGGAATTTCCAATAAGATGTCCAAGCAAATATTGGAAAAAGTCAAGAAAGATGGATCTGACCCATATCTCGCCATCCTGGACTATTGGAGTAGCTCTTAGGCTTTGGTTTAGAGTTCAAGGCTTAGGAATTGATGGAATAATATATTATTACCAATAAAATATATTTATTATTGTTGCCTGAAATCACAGCTACACTCATGACAAAAATAAATAAAAAGAATACAAATTCTAGATTAAATAAAGAATTAAAAAGTTCAGAATAGCAATAGCACTTAGACCATTTTACAGTGTTTTGCAGCCCCCTCTAAGTTGTTTACAGTCAGCATATTGCCCCCAACAATTTGGGTCCTTGTTTTACCTACCTCAGAAGGATGGAAGGCTGTGTCAACCTTGAGCCAGTGAGAATCGAACTGGCGAACTGCTAGCAGCCAGCAGTCAGCAGAAATAGCCTGCAGTACTGCATTCTAACCACGCCACCATTACATTACATTATTACCAGTATGCTGATGATAAGCAGCTTTATACTGATACTCTATGACATCAGTCCCCAACCTTTGCAGCTTAGCGGCCCTGGCTGGCAGCAAGGAGAAGGGAATCAGGCCATGCAAGTGGTGGGCCAGCGCACATGCACATAGCTTGACTCACATGAGTGGTGGGCTGCCATGTACACAATGCACACACAGCACAACTGCAAGTGGATGTGTGTGCCAGCCCACCATTTGCAGAAGTTGAGTTGCGTACGTGCAAGTGGTGGCCCACGGCCTGGTTGCTTATTCATGGTGGGTGACCAAATGAGTGCTTCCTGCAGCATAAGCAGACTGCCAGAAAAATAATAATAAGGCAGCCAGATTCTAGGGAGCAAGCTTATACTGAAAAAGTGATCCAAGAGTATTGGGGGGAATTTTCTAGGATAGTTTGGTGGGATAATCTCTAACACATTTTTGCTATATATTAAGAGTTTGTTCTTGGCTAGTCTGGGAGCCTGAGAAGGGAAAATGACGAAATATAGGCCTTTGCTGCCAAGTGCCTTAAAGAAACAAAATTGAAAATAATGGACAAGAGTTTGCAACTGTGGCCTGAATTATCATGTCTATATTTATGTTCTTGCCTGAAATATACATAGCATATATTTACAAGCTATGTTACAGGGAGTGCCTGCTTGGAACACTCATTAAAAAAAACACAAGGTAGTTTTATTTTTTTTTAAGATGGTGATTTTTACAGTAAAAGGGCTAATCCTCTATAAACAATACAGGAATTATTTTTAGCTGATAAATGTCAAAAATTGGGTAGATGAGCTATTTTTCTTTGTGGGATGCTCTTAAATGGTGAATCCAGAGGATTATATTTCAGGAGTTTTATATTCATCAGAGCAATCTGACATAGAACTGAGTTGAAACTAAAAACTATACCTAAACTACAACTTGCTTCTTGATATTTCTGATTATCTTAGAACTTAATAGCAATTTTTAATCTTTTAATATTACAGAACAGCTTCAGTTATTCATAATTAATGATACACTGGAAAACTAAGATCTCTATAACATTTAAAAATTCCTTATGAATGACGGCAAAATTCCTTTAAAAATTCCTTGTTTATTACTTGTATTTTTCTTTCTTTCAGTTTTATATATCTTTAACTTTATAAAAAAGGGAAGGAAAGGAAAACCAATCCTCATGAGGAAAACAAACAATGGAAGGAAAGGAGAACTGGGGGTCATTCTCCATTCCTTTAATTCTGTTCTGCTAGCCATTGTTTAAATGACATCATGTCTTCGTGATGTTATTTTGACCTATCTCCAGCTTCCAACAGATGCAGTTGAAAATAATTTTTCACTTTCCCAATTTAAAAGTAGTGCTTTTTTCTCTTATCTTGATGCAATATGTTTGCCATAGACATGATCTAGGACAGGGGTCCCCAACCATCGGTCAGCGGACCGGTACCGGTCCGTGGAACAAATCCTACCCGGCCGCTGGTTTGCTGGGCGCCGCCATCTTTTTGATGAAAAAGTGCTTCTGGTGAGCTTTTCCGGTAGAAAGCTCACCGGAAGCACTTTTCATCAAAAAGATGGCGCGCCTTCGTGAGCTTTTCCGGGTAGAAAGCCATTCTACCCGGAAAAGCTCACCGGAAGCACTTTTTCATCAAAAAAAGATGGTGGCGCCCAGCTAATGCCAGTACCGGGCCGCGCCATAAAAAAGGTTGGGGATACCGGGCCGCGGCATAAGAAAGGTTGGGGATCACTGATCTAGGATGTCTGTCAATGAGATGGATGATGATGTAATCAAGAGCTGGGTCCCATAAACTTTGGTGGGCTTTCCTTCTCCATGAAATATTTTCATTACACAATGAATACACTAATGTCTTCAAAGATAGTATAATGCAGAATAATTTCCCACTGGAAAGATGCAAACATATCAAAACATAAATGTTTAAAAACAACAAAAATTGGCAAGAAGCAATTTATATCTTTTAAGTATCTTAATAAAGATCATTTAATCTGAAAATTATGACAAAAAGCAGTATATCTTTAAAAAAAAAATCTAGCTACCACCTCAGAGATGTTTGAGTAGATACTGCACTTACTAATATAGATGACCAGGCATCCATTTAGGAAATATGAGAATATGTAACTCCTAGCTAAAATCCAGTACTTTTTCTATATACTTGAATGCATGGTAGGGGAAAAAAGGAAGGGGGGATAGATAAATAAATAAATAAATAAATATTGTTCCTCACATACCTTTTAATGAGTTCTCTCTCTTTCTCTCTCTCTCCCCCACCCTCTCTCTCTCTCTCTCTTTCTCTCTCTGTGTGATTCCAATATGTGAAAATCTCTATTCTTGTTCATATCTGATTGTCCTTACTCAATATGAAACTGTCTGTAGATACTGTCAGTGGATTTATGGTGATGTGCTCTAGATATGCTGCCGATAGGCATAAACCAAGAATGTTGCTTCTAGCTCACAAAACCTTTAAAAAAAAATGGAGCAGCCATTCTATTCTCTAGCTAAATTGAGAGGCCATTTGACAATATATAAAAGTTTAAAATACATTACTTAAATCCTTAATTATTAGCAGCCATTAAATAATGCATCATAGTTGTAATAAAATAATGTATAGTACTAGCACATGCTTTGGGCAGAATTCATGTAAAGTCATGGAAATTCCTTTGAAAAACTAGACAAATACGATTGGAAGCATATATCCCAGTGAAGCCCTTTCCACTAATAATATATAGATCAAATTAGGCAGGAATCCAGGTACTCAAACATATGAAACAAAGCTAATTACTCTACAGAGTGTCACTTTTTCAGTTATAATTCCTGGACCTTTCCCCCCCAAAAGTATTTTAGGTCTATGGATTATCATATTTTGATGCATTTTGATGACTTTGTTTTGAATAAGTTATGACTTGAATAAGTTTCTGTGCTGACATCTGATTTAAGATTGATTTCATTTAGGGTTCATTGTGGTATCAACAATATTTAAAATAGTCAAATATTTTCTCAGGAGGTTCTTTTTGTGGGTTTAGAACAGACCAAGATGCTATATTGCCAGTTTAAAACTGGAAATTATTGATTCCAATCTTGCCTACCCCTCCCAACTCCCTCCCTCCCACCCTTCCCTTCCCTTCCCTTCCCTTGCTTCCTTTTCTTTTCTTTCCTCCCTCCCTCCCTTTGTGTTTGGGTAACATGTTTATCAAGCAACTGGGAATAATGATAAAACAAAAGTATAGCCTCTCATCATTGGGCACATCACTTACCAGTCACTACAGGGTATGTCTGGGGTCCTGACACGTTGTTCCCCAGGTCTGGGTTAGCAGTGGTGGATAGACTTGACTTGACTTCATCAAGACCAGGGGTCAGAGCTGGGAGGGAATACTCATTACCCTAGGGAGAAGAGAAAAGAAAGCTCTCTAACTGATGGATTAGAAGGAAGGGAAGAGCAGGCAGATGGAGGGGAGTGAAGGTTGGGAAGAGGCACAATGCAGTCCCTGCACAGATGGAAGCAAAGAAGAGATAAATAAAGCAAATGAAGAGCAAGATTTGGCCAGAGCTGCCAACTTCCTGATGAATACAAGTTCTCTCCCTCAGGAGACAGATTCATCCCCATTTATCTAGGGTGACTGCTTTTATTCCCAGCAGGCAGCCACCTTAGATAAAACTAAAGGAAAACATGGGAGATCAGATTGGAAGACTGGCTTATATTTTGAAGAAAATGTGAAAATCATAATCCTTCTCTCCACAGAAGGAAAGATGACTTCATATGGTGGGTTAAAGTTCTTGTCTGAATAGAAAAGATTATCTGTGGTGAAAAGCATTCTCCAACCCACTCTTGGGATCCTTTTTTTAAAAAAAAACCTCTCTTCTTTTCTTCCCAATCCTTGTGCATTGGGGTATGAAATTGGGGTGGGGGCAGGCCACATGGCTAACAGAAGGATGGGAGGGGGAAAATTCATTGCATCTGAAAGGATGCCCTGTCCAAAAGGCATTGATAATTGCCTTTTTATTGTGGTAGCCTCCAAACCAGATGCAGGGACCAGAGAAGACAATTTTAAAAAGCAGGAAAAGTTCTTCTGATTAATATTACATTAAATTAAAACTGATTTTCTTCTTTCTCTCTCTCTTTGCTTTGTGGTGGTTTCCCCCCCTGTCCCTACTTCTCATGCTAGTTCCTTATAAGCTACTTTTCTCCTGCTTCCCTCTTCCCTGGCCAGTCACGATTGCCTAGTCGTTTCCAATTCCTGCTTGTATTGATTTTTCCGTAGAAATCAGTTTTGTAATTAGCTGCAAATTAGGCTTTCTGTTGGGGGTGAGGCTACCCCTGATTTATCACTGGAGTAATTCGCTGTGATTGGAGAGAAATTAAAATGAACTCAATTAGGCTTTGGATTTGTTTTATGGGCCCCATTCAGAGTTTCTGGGGGAAGAATGACTGGGCTGGTATTTAATAGTCTAATGAAAGTAAATAAAGGTTATTCATTGTAATAAACTCAGAAACTCATAATAGCAGAAATCCAAAGCTGGGTTCAACTTTAGTAGTTGGTTTACTGCTTGAGGTGGGATTTAAAGCCTTTGATTTTGTGTGAAGAGATACATTGGAAGTCTGGGAGACAGGAAATGAAGAAGGCCTTTTCAGAGCTTGGGTTTGATATCAAGCAATGGGAAAAGACCTGATTCCTTCTGGATGAGGCTCCCATGGCTTGGGCTGACCAGAAAAATAGGAAGGGTAAAATGTATAATGCATAATGGTGTGTTGTGACTAGTTTCTCTCTGAATTTCTTTCTGTTATGAGGGAGGGTACATCATGCAACCACTTGGCAGAGCATGAAATACACTTCAGTAGAAAAATCAGATGATTTTTTTTTAGTAAACTGCAGGGTTTGTTAAACTAATATATGCAGTTCAGCTTCAGCATCCTTTCTGTTCAAAGTTTAAATTTTGTTTCTTCTTTTAGTGTAAGTTTTATTTCAAATAAAGTAGACATATTGTTTACTATAATTACATACAGGAACAATGGGAGTAGTAAGACTCATAGTAACTGTATAATATCCAATTCTAAGGTAATTTTTACATTTAAAAAAGGATCAATTATAGAATATAGGAAGTATTAAATATTAATGTATTAAATATAATAACAAGTAAATTGTTCTTGTAGGTGTAGCAATGTAATTTAATCCACTTAATCACATACTTATCTAATGCCTCTTGTAAATAATTATTTACAATAAAATATAGAATACAGGGGCATATTTCTATGTATATTAAGTATATTTTTGAATTCTTAAATATGTATGCCGTGTCTGTATAGCATATGAGAGTTGGTGTATTTGCCTACAATGGTTTAAATCTGTACATGTGTATCTGTATCTGTATATACTGTTATTTGTGTGGATATGGATTGTAGTCAATTGCCTATGTATTCTGCAAAAGTTTTTAAGGTTTAAAACTGTGCTGAGCCAAACATTTCTTCCACCTTTTTTCAACGATTTTTATTCAACTGGATAGAAAACAAGCTCAATTCAAAAGGCTTTTGGTTGGAGTTCAATGCTACCGGTCTAGGTGATAAAATACTAAGAAGCTCTGTGAGTGGCCTGCCTTTCATTGTACAATCCTCTCTCCAAGGATCTGCAACCTCCCTGCCTAAATGAAGATACTGTGAAGGAGCTCCTGTTAGGAAAGCCATCCAGGAAGACTACAGAACGATGAGACACTGAAAAAACTCTTATAGCAGAACCTTCTGGATAATCACTTTCAACAACAACAACAATGAAATAAGAAAGAAATGCATTCTAAAATACTCTCAGGGTATATGGTTCACATACAGGTGTGTTTTACACAAACACATGGAAAGAATCAGGAAAACAATGATATATAAATAAAGCAAATTGGGCAAATATTCATGCTATGAATTCTCTTTGTCTTGCAGTGATTTGTAAATGCTGAAGATACTAATTTCTATAATAATTTTCCAAAATATGTCAAAAATGCAAATATACATATGCTGTATGCCATATAAAAGTGGACAACCTAACAGAAAGTGCTGAGATGAATATGCTAACAATGAAATTGAAAGAAAAAGACGACTCTGAATTCTTTACAATTTGGAACAATTGGTATAAATGGCTAACAAACAGAACCAAGAAGTGAAACAAAAATGTTAATTGAAACAACCCTTAAGAAAGTAAAATAAAATTTTGTAAACTGTATAAAGAAATAAGAATAGTAATTATAGCTAAAGATATTATTTAATAGTAGATAAACGCAATATAATGCAATATGATATTTAAATCAAAATCTTGTATAGATGCCAAGAATGTTGTTGATACCCACAAGATTTATTTTAAGAATTTGGCCCCTCAACTGCTATTTCCCTGGAAGGCATGGTTATTAAAATTTGTAAGAGAAGTGAATCAACAGTTATCCACTGCAGTTGTAGGGTTCCCATCAAGTTGGTTTTTCCAAACGGGTCCCACCTGCTCAGATTTGATGTGCTCTGATGCCTGAAAGACATCAGGGTAAGAAGGTCGCTCAAAGACACGATCTAATGCTTCCAGTTGCTGTTGTGTGAAAGTATCAGCACGAAGATGCTTCCGCAAACTATCCACACTGCTCTGGGAATCGCCATTGGGGACTGAGCTTTCTGTTACTTCTGTGAGACAGAGGAAGAGATAAGGGCATTAGTATGGCTTTATTTGCGAAAACCATCATAGAATTTTAGGAAGAGACCTTGGACATCTTCTACTCCAGCCCCCTGTCCATAACAGCAGACTTATTCCATCATGGATAAATGGTAGTCCAATCTTTTCTTGAAAACCTCCAGTGATGGAGCACTCCCAATTCCTGGAGGTAAACTGTTCTATTGGTTAATTGTTCTCACTGTCAGGAAATTTCTCCTTAGTTTCAAGTCGGATCTCTCTTTCACGATCTTCCACTCATTGCTTCTTGTTCTGCCCTCAAGTGATTTGGAGAATAGGTCAATCCCCTCATTTCTATGACTGCTCTTCAAGCCAGATATGACTTATTTTATAGCTATGCATTTGGTTTTTCCTGCCTAAGTGCAGGGCCTTACTTTTCTCACCACTGAACTGGATAGGGGCCTATTCTCAAGTCTATCAAGTTCCTTCTGAATGTTGATTTTATTTTCCAAAGTATTAGCAATTCCCCACTAGCTTGGTGTCATTTGCAAATTTGACGAGTACCCCTTCAATCCCCTCATCTAGGTTATTAATAAAGAAGTTGAAGATCACTGGCCCCAAAACAAAACCTTCAGGTACCTCACTGCATGCTTCTCTCCATGTAGATATAGTCCATTGATGATTACACACTGAGTGCAGTTGGTCAGCCAAGTGTAAATCCATCTTGTGGTGGTATTTACTATCCCATAGTGTTCTATCTTACCACATCCCATGACCTCTTTCAATCCCTGCAAATCTGGAAATTAGCCGACCCTTTCTGCCATCTTAGACCTTATTTATTTATTTAGCCTTTATGTCACCCATCTAAGGTGATTCTAGGTGGCTTAAAATTGTTAAAGATTGTATCCTTTTCTTTCTTAAATAAAATATGCTTCAAAACCACATTTAACCCTTGGCAGGGATATTTAACTTAGAGTTTGTCCTCTACGTCAATTGGCATATTTTGGCTGCAAAGAATTATATCCTAGTGGTGAATGTTTGACAAGTTGCCAGTGTTAAAAAATAAATCTACTATAGGCAGCACAAGCAAGTAAATAAATAAATCTGGGGTGTAAAGAAACTTTTATGTGAATTGCAAACAATGTGTACATTTTAAAAGAAAACATCTTGACATTTCTCACATCATTCCCATACCATTGCTTTCATTACTCTTTGAAAGAAAAATACCTCCACTTTTCAACAGGAGCAGCTCTTATTCAACAGCTGCAAAACCATATCACCTAAGATAAGACATACCCAAAGTTATTCAAAAAAATTATTTGAATTAACTCAAGTTGTGATACTTCTTATATGCCATACAAGGACATGTGCAGCCTCACTAGGTAGACTGATCCGTGTATGAAACACCATAGTACTTTTTGTTATAGATTCCAAGGGTAAGACCTCTTGATAACATCTTAGCCACACAAAGCAAAACTTTTTGAGGGAGAAATTATTTAGCTTACATCCTACCTAATTTGCACGATTCTTGCGTTGAATTAAAAGTATTGCCGTTTCTCACTTTTACCAGAAAAATATTACACATCTGTAAAAGAATACATTTCTGTATTCTCTTAATAGTGAATATGAAAATAAATTTAAAATGTTAAGTATCTACAGCATATTCTTGCTATGCCCATTATGTAGCTGTAATCCAGAGATTTAAAAGTAAATCCTGACTTCAACCTGAAAAGTAGAAGAAGCTAATTTCATTATGAAGGCAATACCCATTTTCTCCTATAAACAGCAAATTATTTTTACTATTGCAGCCAAAGGACATTCTCAGGGTGCAGATCATATATCCTTCAACTTTACTACTCTGTTTTGATCTTCCTGGCTATATGTGGTTTTGCAATATAATATAATCAATACTGCATTATATGCTGTAAACTAATACAATAAGACCATTGACAATGTTATCTATTGATTAGGACAAGCCTGCAGCCTCCTCCTTCTTTTCTGTAAGCACTGGACTTTTCCCCTTCAACCAAAAAAGAATGAACATCTGAAAGCTAGGCACTTCAAAAGGAATTCTTTATTGAAAGAAAGTCATCCCAGTACTAGTCAAAGCAGAATCTAAGATACTTCCAGGCATACAGTAATAGATAAAGGGAGTTAGAACTGCTCCCCTTATTTAGATGTGGATTTAGTCAAACAAAGAACCAACATGTTAATTCCCCCCTCCCCTTTTCTGGGAACGTATCTTCCAGAGCTGGAATTTTTATGGTCCCTTCTCCTCTTGCTATCTCTCCAAGAGGTGACAAGTTTCTAGACATCTGGCTCCAGTCCTCCAGTTGTATACCATGTGCAAGTTATACAGATCAATATAAGATTTAATATATTCAGGTTACATCAAAAAGGATTACTTGTACCAACTCCCCCCCCCTTCTTTTTTCATTGAAGAATGGCAGATACACAGATCTGACATTTTCCTTTTCTAACACTCATATGGAAGGGGAACGAGGGAGGGAAGGAAGATTTTTGCTGTAATCACTGATTCAAAATGTTCAAAATCCAAGAATTCTACTAAATCTAAATCTCAAGGATACAGATTTTAGTTCACTGGATGAATGAAAGCTTTATCCCAGGGACGAGAAGAACTGAACAGTTTTTCTGGCATTATTGCTGTGTTATGTATTGCTGTAGGATTTTTTTCTTATTTGTGTTCCAGATTGCTGTTCCGGCATCCAGAGACTTCTGATTAGTTTTACAAGATAGAATAATAGGACCAAGGATCAGAGTGGAAATAGCTGACATCTACCCAAAATTTCATTGTTGGTAACTTTTCCTATGTCTTCCTATCCTGATAGTCTTCCACTCAGCGCTATTGCCTGGTCTCTTGCTTGGAGCTGTTCCCTGCTTGCATTGAACTATATAGTGTGCATATGCCAGTGGTGGTATTCCATTTTTTTCCCCTACTGGTTCTGTGGATGTGGCTTGGTGGGGGAGGGTCCTGTGGCTGAGTGGGCATGTCTAACTTGATGTCACTCATGCCCATGCCCACTCAGTCACATGACTCCCACCAAGCCATGCTCAGAGAACCCAGTAGGAAAAAAACTTGAATTTCTCCCTATCTACCTATTTTCTGCCCAGGCAGGCCTGGACTAATCTGTCAAAGGCCTGGTCTAATCCTGCATGCTACCCACTCTCCCTTCACCAGTCACACGCGTCACCCCGTTTCCCCACTTTCAGAGGCTCCAGCCCTTAATCTCCCCTTTTCCTCCCCCACAACCAACTTTTTCGTCTCCCACAGCTATGACCTTTCCTTTCTCCCACGGGTGGCTGCCAGGAAAGGCAAGCCAGGGCTGAGCCATTGTTGTCACTAGGCTCCCCGCCCAGCAGAAAAGTTCACCCAAGTCTTCTCCTTCTCGGACATAAACAGAGCGTGTGCATCTCACGGCACCGGAGGAACTCGCCCATGCGCTGTCTCCTTGCAGAAGGTCCCAGCCTCACATGTGCACATGAGGTCCCGGGACCTTCTGCGAGGAGACAGCGCATGAGCTACCAGCTTTGTTCCAGCTGGCAAAGAAGCAGCAACTGGGACTCACTGCCCTGTTCTTCACACTGGGGTGCACCCCATTGCCTGCGGCACTAGAGCAGAGGTACTTGCCTAGGTAAGTCTCTCTGGCGCAGCAGGCAATGGGGTGCTCATGCATGTCTGGTGTGAAGAACAGGGTGGCAATTGCGGTGGACTGAAGCTCTTTTATGGCATGTTCAAAAAGCGGAGGCTGGTAGTTTTCGGTGCAAGAAGCCTGCAGCCGCTGCCTCTTTTTTTTTGGCACAAGAAGCCTCCAGCCAGCCAGCTCAGTTTCAGCTGGCAAAAAGGCATCATTTGGGAGGTTTCTTGCACTGAAAAAAAGAGGCAGCAGCTGCAGGCATCTCGCGACAAGGGGAACGAGATGCGGGCTGGTGGGGATACTAGTGGTTTTCAGCCCTGGCTTGCCTTCCCTGGCAGCCAGCCATGGGAGGAAGGTAAGGTCACAGCCATGGATGATGAAAGAAGTGGTTGTAGGAGAGGAAGCGAGGAGATTAAGGCCTGAGGCCTCTGAAGGAGGGAAAACTGGGCGATGCATCACGCTTAAGGGAGAGCAGGTGGTGAGTGGGCGGTGGTTCTGGGGCAAAGCCAGAGCCAGGGAATCACGTGCTCCCCAACTCGGCTGAGTAGGTGGTGGCTCCAGGGCCTCAGGGAATAGCACATCCCTGGGGGGCCAGGCCCTGACCCAAGGTGAAGGGTGAGCGGGCAGCATGCATTGCTTACCTTTAGTGAGCTGAGCTGACTGGGTATCAGCAAGGCAACCGGCAAGGCGATTAGCTGGGTCATTTGGTAAAGGCAACATATATAGGACTGGGGCGGGGGGCAGGGCAAGCATCGAAGAGTCGGAAAAGGTGAGCGAGCATCGATTTGAGCAGCCAGAAGGGGTGAGCAAGTGGCGACTGGGTGACTGGATCAGGGGCCTGGCCAGCCAGAAGTCACTACCAGTTCGGCGACCCAGGCCAAATTGTTGCTACCAGTTCTCCTGAACTGGTGCGAACCGGCTAAACACTACCACTATTTTTCTGCTTTACTTCCATACCATTGCCTTCATCTACTCTTCAACCCATTGTTGAAACAACTATAAATTGTGCTTAACTATTTAAACTTAGTACGTAGTAGTTTTGGGATGTGGAGTGGTTTGACTGATATTCTATTGGCAGCCTAGTCAGGTGTCCCTTAATTGATGGAAACAATCCAGCACCCATTAGGCACCTTATCCAATTTACTTTGGTCCGATTATTATCTCAATCTCCTGGATAGTGGATGAACCTCCTTCCTTGTAATTTTAACTTCTGTGTTCTAGGACAATCAAGAATGAGTCCACTCTGTTTTCCATGTAAGAACCCTTCAGATATTTTAAAATCTTCTGGATTATCTCAGTTGCCTCTTTGTTAGACTAAACTTACCCAAATAATTTACTTGTCCTTTATAAAGATAGGTTTCCAGATCTCTCATTCTTTAAACTTGCACAAATTTGTCACTGTGCTTTTTGAAGTGTGATGCAAGAATTTGATATTTAAAGTAGAACTGATATGTCTGGAGAGGAGTGGAATTTATTTCTGTTACCTGGCTGTTATGCACTTGTTAATGCACCCTAGAATATAATTTGCCTTTTTTGCATATCACACTCCTGGTTTATACAATATTTAACTTGTTCTTTCCAAGACACCAGTCTCCTTTACACATACATTTCAGCTAAACCATGGCCAACCTATACTTGCATTTTCATTTTTCAGCCAGGTATAGAACTCTATAATTCTTCTGGTTAAATTCCATCATATTAATTTCAAGCCTGCCTAGGTCTTGTTGAATCTTTCCTCTGTCCTCTGAAATTAGTAGCCACTGCTCCCAGATATGTCACTTGCAGACCTGGTAAGTCATTCTTTAATTTCCTCATTTAAAGTCAGACAAGGGGTTGTATTGTAATTAATAATATTTATGTATTGTAATTATTATTGCAAATGTTATTTTTTTTTATTTAACCATAATTCATCTTTCTTTAGACTGAAATGGCTTGTAGCTTTTTATAACAAAACATCAGAAGAAAAATGAAAATTAATAAACTCTGGAGTGAAAATGAAGAGTTTTTGGAGCCGGTAAGCTTGCTGTCCAGGATAATTCCTGCCCAATCCATTCCTAAGCTAAAGTAAAATGACAGTAAAAAGATGATGTAACAATAGTAAGATGCTAAAGATACCTATTGGACAAACTAAATATTTACATCTTTGCAGCAAGAACAAAACAGTTGCCTATAGAAAAAAATGATTATGCTGGAACCTCCCCCACTCCATCAAAATTCCATCTATATACCAAGGCTTTCTTTCTTTTTGCTCAAAGGACAGTGCATGTAGACAAGATAAAATGAGTCAAGTTCAAATAAAAGAAATACTCAAATACATGTATTCCTTTGGCTGCATAGGTGTGGAGAGAGAAAAACATGCAGTCAAAGGAATGCATGGACTGACTGAATCCATAAGTATTCAGAAATTACCAGCATTGGAGTTAAGTGGAATTACAAGATCACTGAAATGTATATTAAAAAATTGTAGTAGAATATATCAGTTCTGATTCTGTTCCCCTATTTTATTTCTTCTTGATCCTGTTGCCACTTTTATGCTCATCCAGCCCATTTTTCTCAGTAGCATTCATCATTCTCTGTGTAATCTTGCTTTTTGCTTAACTTTTAAGGTCAGATAATGTTCTAACCCTGCTTCATGAATGTCAGTTCTCTAAAACAGAAAGAAAAAACACTACTCTGGGTGTGAAAGTAAGCCAGTGGAATCCAGTAGACTGCAGATTTTGAATGAAACATAAACACAGCTAGCCAGGACATTTTTTTTTGGCTTTGAAAGAGAAATAGTGTCTCCATTCTTTGGTAAAGAGATTAGTTGACCAATTGATGTCTCTTGATTATGTCAACATTACCCCAAACAAGACTTTTATTGAATCAAAGGAAGTTTTCCTTTCACCACTGGTAATAACAGTTCTATAAATCAGATTATTTTCTGAATTTAGTAGTGGGATAATTCAGCATTAAGAATTTCTGATGGATTTCCTACACAAACTGCCAAAGTGCCTTAACTGTCTGAAAAAATGTTCAAGTATCAATCAACAAGTCATGTGCAAGCTTTTCCCTACATAAAAGCATCTTATATTTAAAATTCAACATGTTATTAAAAAGTCAAACTAGCATTTTAGACTTTAAGATAGCTAACTTCAACAAACTAAGAGACAGATTAGGAAAATTGAATTGAATTGAATTCTGCATTGTCATTGTATGTATATACACAGTATACATACAATGAAATTCACATAACACTCAGAGACCAGACCCAACATGCACACACATGTGACAATCCCCAAACACCCCCCTACACACCAAAATTCCCCACCCCCTAAAAACACACAAGCATCCACACAACAGACCAAGTAATACTGTCCAACAGCTCACTGATGGTGGTCCTTAAGTTCATTGTTAAGTGCAATTATAACTCTAGGATAAAAACTGTTCAGAAACATGTGGTCCGAGTTTTAATTGTTCTGTATCTTCTGCCAGAAGGCAACAGTTCACAAAGATTGTAAGCAGGATTGGAAGAGTCTCTGAGAATGTTGTGCAATTTCCTCAAACAGCAAGATGTGGAGATGTCATCCAGGGCTGGTAGCTGGAGCCCGATGATATTCTGAGCAGTTTTAATGATTCTCTGTAGAGCTTTTTTGTCCGCTACAGAGCTGCTCCCATGCCATGCAAGAATGCTGTATGTCAGGACACTCTCAATGGTGCTGTGGTAGTAGGACAGAAGTAGATGCTAAGATAGATTTATCTTCCTGAGCATTCTCAGGAAGTACATATACCCTATATCAACAGGGATAGCATCAGAATCCTGAGAATGTTAGTACTGTTTTACACTATATTAATGCAACCATATTTGGAATACTGCATCCAGTTCTGGTCACCAAAAAAGATGCCTGAGATCCTAGAAAGACTGCAGAAAAAGCAACTAAGATGTTCAGGGATCTGCAGGATAAATCATATGAGGAACAGTTAGGGGAACTAAATATGTCTAGCCTTATGAAGAGAAGAATTAGGGGTGACATGATAGCGGTCTTCCAGTATATGAAGGGCTGCCAAAGAGTGGGGGTCAACTTAATCTCCAAAACTCCTGAGGGTTGGACAAGAACCAATGGATAGAAAGTCATGAAAGAAAGTTCCAACATGGAACTAAGGAGGAATTTCCTGACAGTGAGAATGATTAACCAGTGGAACAACTTCCCTTCTAGAGTTCTGGTGCTCCATCACTGCAGGTTTTCAGAAAAATATTGGACTACCATTTGTCTGTGATGAAATAAGGTCTCCTGCTATGGGTAGAGGGTGGGACTAGAAGACTTCCAAGGTTCCGCCCAACTCTATGATTCTATGACTATTTCACAGTGCCAGTCTTTTGGGAAGAGTGAGAACAGTTTCTGCCTTATCTTCTAATCCATCAAAATTTATGGTATTGGAGATAATAAAATAATGAACATTTAGCTTCTTACTTTTTTTTTTTGTATTAAAATCTAAATGATCTTTACTTTAGGTGCTGCAAACTGAACTATGAATTAATTAACACACTCTGCCCAGTAGCTATCTTAGTATTTATAACAATGATATCTGTGCATAAATATCTGTGTATACACAGTGATTCAATCTGCAAGAGAAACCCGAGCTTTCTCAAGCCAATGTGAGCTCCCTTTTCCTTCATTTATTCAGGTTCCTTAAGATTGTGACAAAACTGTCACTCTAAATTTGCAAGAGATTATGATGCTCTCCCTAGGATGGAGAGAAGTGATATATGATATCTGCTCCCCTATTGATTGCCTCATCTTGTGGCAGAAGATGGGCAAGATGAACTTGAAATGAACATCAAGTCTCAACTCTTTGTGTGTATAATACACTATTTAATCCCGCATTTTTCAGCTGCTAGGGAATTTAATTGATCAATCATACCCCACTAATAGTTCTGTTCAAGGATGATGGCTACACAAACTCAGGATCTCATCTTGACAGGCCTTGCACAGAGAAAGATGGCAAACCAATGAAAGAAGAAGCAGGAAAGGGTAAATCTGCATCTGACTGATTTATTTGTGGGTCAATATATACAGGATTGCAGTATAAATAAACGAAAAGAAGGGTCAAATATAAGAACATGAGACTAAGGTTTAAGTAGCAAATGTATTCAGATTCTGCATCAAATAACATTCTGTGTTAGGATGCTACTGTTTTGCTCTGCCAAATTTTGCTTTGCCAAATTAAATTAATGGCAATGACTAGAACATGGATTTTTTTTTTGCTTAGAACTGATGCACAACTTCCTTTTTCAAGGCTGTAGCCACCATTCAGAAACTGACTTGAGTGTCAGGTCCCTTAGGACCTTTAGGTTTCTTGAAATAATGCCTGTTTCAAGAGTTCTGCTTTCTTGAAGAGAGAGAGGAGAGGCAAGTCCTTACATTAGGCAGGATCTGCAAAAGTGGAGAAGCTTTGCTCTATCGAGGGTACCCTATAAACCATGTCCAACTATGGCAGCAAACATGGGGAAGATAAGTGCTGGGGGGAAACTTCCAACATGACCCAAGCTGATGCAGCCTCCAGATGCTCAGCTGAGGAATTGGCTACCCTGGAAGACCCATGAAGCTGACCATTGGCGTGGGGAAGAAAGACAGCTGGGAGGGGAGAACCAAGGGAAAAACCCTCACCCATGGCAGCTGGCAGCAAGGCTGGAGGTGCGAGCTGGAAGTCCTGTCTGACCACGATGACCTGGATGAGGAGCCAGTCTTGGAAGATCACTTCAAGAAGCATGTTTTTTAATAAATATTTTTATTGTAATTTTTCTTTGTAGTACATCACATTTTCAGTCTTGCAATGACAGTGTACTAGCTGTATCCCGTCCTTTTTAAGTATATACCCTGGTTGCAGGGGTGGGATTCATTTTTTTAACAAATGGTTCTGTGGGCGTGGCTTAGTTGGTGGGTGTGGCTTGATGGTCATGGACTGGATGGGCGTGGCCAACTCAACATCACTCATGTCAAGGGGCGCTTCTCCTTGCCTGGCCTCTCATGACAGTGGGGATGCAACAACGGTCATAAGTGTGAAAAATGGTCATAAGTCACTTTTTTCAGTGCCATTATAACTTTGAATGGTCACTAAATGAACTGTTGTAAGTCAAGCATTACCTGTAGAAAAATACAAAAAGCTTCTTTGCTTGCAAAAACTGCCCTAAATATCAATCTTTAGATTAAAAGTATCTGCAAGCCGGAGTTCAGAGTTCAAATCAGGCAGGGTGCCAGAGCACCTTGAGGAATTAAAATAATTAAAATGCAGTGATAACTATCAAGCAGCCAACTCTTGCTCATAAAGTGAAACCCTTTAGCAGAGAGGTCATTTAAGCTCTCCAGAAAAAGCACACCCAAGAAAAGCAATCCTTAGATCCATTTGCACCACTTAAAAATATCAGCTGGTCTCACTCATCTCACAAGAGATCCTAAGAAAATCATCCAGATTTAAGGAAAAGTCACATGCCCCTCCCGAAAGGCAGTAAAATAAATCAGTGCCAAGCTTGCACTTTGCCTCTTGGAAGTACACCCTAAAAGGACAGTGCCAGATACCACTAAAGCAGTGAAGGAAGACCCCCCTCCCCAGAAAAAAAAGAAACCATGAGGCAGGAAAAATTCAAACACAATACGAATAATTAAATCACAACAGTAGCTGTTGCTTGTTGAAGCTGAATAGGGAAAATTATCCCAGCAATAAACACAGGATTAAACGTCACTAAGCACAGAATTAACCTTCACCAGAAACCAGTTTTAGACCAAAACTCAGAAAGGGTATGTAAACACACGTTTGAATGTCAATCTTTCTAGCCAGCCAAGAAGCCTTGCTGAATGTCACTCATCTTGGTTCCCTGTCATTAAAAGCTTCTTTCTGACAGCTCTGCTTCATTATTCAATTATTTCTTCAAAGTGCTGATTGTCCAGGGAAGTATTTCCTCCCAACAGCAGTGTAAAAATCTTAAAACAACCCTTCTCCTTTAAGAAAGTAAAGCCCCAGAAGCTCCAGAAACAGGAAGTCTAGGCATACTGGCAAGAATGTAATAAGGGTGGGAAAAAACAAAAGAAGATTGCTTCGATCTACCGGTTCTCCAAACTGCTTAGAAAGTTAACAAGGGGTTCTATAGAACCGGTCAGAACTGGTAGAATCCCACCCCTGCCTGGTTGTAACCAGTATTCTCTTAGTCATACATTTATAGTCTCTTTTAACTGCATACTGCTGTACTTCATAGTTATAGCCTTTATTTTCATACTTATACTATAACATTCTATATATTTATCTCATTCCTTTCCCTTCTTTACTTTCCTCTCTTTCCTTCTCCCTTTCCTCTTCTTCTCTCCCCTCTCCTCTACTTTCCTCTCCTTCCCTCTCTCCTGCTCCTCTCTTCCCCTCCCTTTCCCACTCTCCTTTCCCCTCTATTTCTCTCTCCTTCCTTCTCCTCCCTTTTCCTCTTCTCCTCTCCCCTCTCTCCTCTTCTCTCCTTCCCTCTCTCCTACTCCACTCTTCCCATCCATTTCCCTCTCTCCTTTCCCCTCTCTACTTCCCTCTTCTTCCGTCTCATTTCTTCTTCTTTTCCCTTGGCTTTTCTCCCTTTCTCTCCTTCACCCCTCTCCACCCCACCCCACTTCCATCTCTCCCTTCATCTCTCTATTTCCCTTTCCTTTCATCTTCTTCTTTTCCTTATTTTATATAAATTACTATTTCCCTACAAAGTACAGTGTATTTTCCAGGTATTGCCTCTTTCAAGTATACCTATAATTTTTCTTGGAATTACATTAAAAGAGAACAAACTTAATATGGACTATTTTTAGATACACAATATTGTACATCATAATTATATCCACTTACTTATGTCATTACAGTCTATATATTTATCACTCTATGTGTTTTAATTCACAATCGCATACAGTCTTCTAATACTATTGCTTGCCATGTATATTTTCATATATATCTTTATAACTGTATTTATTTCTAATTCGTTAATCCTCTTTCATTATCGAGTTTTCTACTTTTTGCACCTATTGTCTAACCACTTATATATTAAGTCCCATACTGAGTAATATTATGTTTCTCCTATATCTTTAAGTTATATTGTTAACCTATCCATTTCGGTACATTCTAATATATTTTTTATTACCATTTCATCTGTAGGTATACTTCCATTTTTCCAATTTTGTGCGTAAGTAATTCTAGCTGCTATTATTACATGTAACATTAAGTATATACTTCTTTTATTGTACTCCCCCAGTAGCATACCTACTAAGAATAGTTCTGGATTTAGGTCTATTTGTTGTGCTATCATCTCCTCTAAACACACTTTTATCTTTAACCAGTATTTTTTTGTCGATGGACAGGTCCAACACATATGATAATAGGATCCCTGTGCCTGTTTACATTTCCCGCACTCTGGAGATATATTTGGGGACATTTTTGCTAATCTTGCTGGTGGTAAATGCCATCTATAGCAGGGGTTGCCAACCTTTTGAACCTCAGGGACCACCAAACTCATAATTTTAAATCCTGTGGACCACTAATATGAATTTTGACTGATGGTGACTTGTTGACATTAGTGGGAGAGAGGGGGGGAGAAAGATCTGATCTAACATAGGAGGGCGCTGGTGGTGTCTCTCTCTCTCTCTCTCTCTCTCTCTCTCTCTCACACACACACACACACACACACACACACACACTCATACAAACACACACACAGGTCCCTCACATACCCCCACCACTTCTAAGGCAGTCACATTCCTAACCTGCTTTTCAGCTCAGTTCTCAGGGACAAAGTGAGAGAGTGGGGGGTATTCTGCGATCAGTAGGAAAATGGGGTTGGGGATTTTCCTGCAGACTTTTTTGGCATTTTCCCAGGGTCTCTGTCTGCAGAAAATTTCCTACCCCATTTTCCTACCAACCGTCTGACTGTTCTTTATTTGGCATCGCAGGATACCATCTCCGTTTTCAGGGAGAGAGAGACTTTTGGCTTCATGCAAGGAAAGCAGCAGGAGTCTTTTTTTCTCTCCCACCAAACTCTGCCAGAAATGAGTCTTTGCCGGTGCAAGCTCTTGGAGCAGGATTCCTTGCAGGGTCCCAAAGACTCATTTCTGATGGAGTTTGAGGGAGAGGAAGAAAGACTTTTGTTGCTTTCCTTGTCTGCAGCCAAAAGCAGAAGAAGAAAGAAGTGGAAAGAAGCAGCCCGGTGGCCACGGAAGTTCACCCCCTCTGCCCTTTCCCCCCTCACTACCTCGTGTTGTTCTGACGCAAGCCTTGTGTTGCCGCAGGGCATGTGGGTGGAGCAGCTTTGTTTTCTCGCACAGCCTGGATTAATTGCTTTGGGGGGTGCTCTGGGGGTGACATTTCTCTGCAGACCACCAAAATCTCGTGGCCCACCAGTGGCCCACGGCCCACCGTTTGGCAACCACTGATCTATAGAACATTTTGTACAGATTTTCTTTATATACTGCTGACATTGTTAACTTGTAATTTCTTTCCCATAATTTTTGCCAGTTATCCAGTTTTATAGTGTGCCCACATTTTTTGCCCATACTATCATAGTTTCCTTTACAGATTCTTCTTCCATTTTAAAATTCAATAAAATTTCTTCATCAGTTTTTCTTCTGTCCCTAGTAATATCTTCTCCAGTTCTTTGTGGTTCACTATAGAATCCATATAGGTCTGCATCTTTCTTATATCTCATTTGAATTTGCATATAGGACCACCAGTCCAAATCAATTCCCTGATTCTTTGGTTCCTGTTTTGTTTTTAGGTTTCCCTATTTAATATATCTTGATATCTTACTATTTTATCCAGATCTAAAATGTTAGGGTATACTAGTGCTTCCATCGTGGATAGCCAGATTGGTATTTTCATATAATGTTTCAGTTTAGTTTTTCCCCATACTAACAACAGAGCATTTCTAACATAGTGTCTTTGAAAGTAACTGTGGTTTCTTTTTCCTATACTATATAAACATATGCCATCCCAGTTGTAGGTCATGTCCTTCTATCATTAATATCCTTTTATTCTTTAAATTTATCCACTCTTTTAACCATGTAAGCACTGAAGCCTGGTAGTACAGCTCCCAGTCCAGTAGCCCAAATCCTCCCTTGTTTTTAGTGTCTTGTAACATTTTCAATTTAATTCTTGGTTTTTTGCCTTGCCAGATAAATTTTGATATCA
This sequence comes from Notechis scutatus, assembly GCF_049901735.1. Lineage (NCBI taxonomy): Eukaryota > Metazoa > Chordata > Lepidosauria > Squamata > Elapidae > Notechis > Notechis scutatus. The sequence continues at coordinate 84,448,008 of NC_142012.1, forward strand.
ATCTAATTTAAATCTTCAAAAAAGTTTTTCCCTATTTTTATCGGAATTACTTAAAATAAAAATATTTTTTTTGGTAGGCTATTCATTTTAATTCTTCCAATCAGTGACAATTCTTCCAATCAGCAACAGTTGTAAATTTTTCCATTTATCCAAATCTATCTTTATTTGCTGTATTAATTTGGTATAATTGTCTTTGATAGATATCTTGCTCTCAGCCAAATTCCCAAGTATTTAACTTTTTTAGTTATCTGCATGTCCATCTTTTCCATCAATTCAATTTTCTGTTTATTTGTAAGGTTCTTTGTCAGTATCTTGGTCTTTTCCTTGTTTATTTTAAGTCCTGCCACTGCACTTAACTCTTCTATTTTTTTATTAATTTGGATCCTGTTTCTAGGGGTTCCTCCAGGATAAATACTAAGTCATCCGCAAATGCTTGTACTTTATATTGTTCTTTTTAAAAAAAATCTTCAGGCCTTTTATTTCCTGGTCTTGTCTAGTCTGTCTGAATAGGACTTCCAGGGTTAATATAAATAATAGAGGGAATAGTGGACAACCTTGTCATGTGCCCTTATTTATGTTAATTTTTTCTATTATTTTTTCCGTTTACTATCACATTCGCCATTTGGTTGGAGGATATTGCTTGAATCATCTTTACAAAATTCTCTCATGTTTTTCTTCATGTTTTTCTTCATGTTTTTCAATTGTGATATCATAAACTGCCAGTTCATATTATCAAAGGCTCTTTGTGTGTCCAGGAAGATCAGTGCTAGTTGTTTTTTGGGATGGGCTTTGTAGTATTCCAGTATGCTCATGATAATCCTCATGTTATTTTTCAATTGTCTTTTCGGTAAAAAACCATTCTGGTAAGAATGTATGAATTCAATTAAAAATGTTTCTCATCTTTCTGAAAGTATGGAGGGAAATATTTTGTAGTCAACATGTAATAGTGATATTGGTCTGTAATTTTTTATCTGTTGATGGTCTGTATCTTTTTTTGGTATTAATGTAATGCATGCTTCTGTCCATGTTTTAGGGAGTTCGGCCTTTAATAACATTTCATTGTGGACGTCCAGCAGAAATGGTCCTAGTGATTCCTGCATATTTTTTATAAATTTCTGGGGGGATCCCGTCTGGTCCTGGTGTTTTATTGGTTTTTTTTTTTTTTTTTGTCTTTTAATTGCTTCCATTATTTCTGTTTTCAGTATTCTTTCACTTAGCATTACTCTCATTGTGTCTGATATTTTGTTTAGGCCAGCTTTTTCCAATTATTGTTTATTAGTATTTTCTGATATATTTTCTTGACTATACAGTTTCCTAAAGAATTCCTGGGTTATTTTCTTTTTTTCTACATTCTGATATTGAAGATTTCCCTTTTCATCTTGTAATTGATGTATCATTTTCTTTTCTTTTTCTTTTTTTAGCTTGTCCGCTAACCATCTACCTGGCTTATTTGCGTGTTCAAAAACATTTTGTTTCACCCTTTTAAGTTTTTGTGCCATATCTTCTTGCACTATTAAGTTCAATTTATGTTTTATTAAGTCCTTTTTCTTTTTTCTTTTTTTTGTGTGGGTCTTCCTGCAATTCTGTCTCTAATCTTTTAAGCTCCTCTTTTAAGCTCCTCCTTTTGCTGTTTTTTCTTTTCCTTATTTCTTTTGGCTACATATGTTATTACTAGTCCTCGCATGTATGCTTTTGCCATATCCGAGACATTTTGCAATGATGTTTCTTCTTTTCTATTTTCTTTAAAGAAGAATTTCATTTCCTTTTCCACCATTTATATAAGCTCCTTGTCTTGGCTTGATTCATTGTCCATCTCATTTTCTTCTTTTGTCCCTTCCATATCACTTTTATGGGGTTGGAATCTGCCCATATATTTGTTGCTATATCTACCTCTTGGATGTCTGTTCTCATTCCTGATGTCATCCACACAATGTCTATTCTCGATCAGGTTTGATGACCATTCAAATAGAATGTGTATTGATTTGTTTTTGAGTTCAATTCTCTCCATACATCCTGCAAGTCTAATTCTTATGTCATCTCAAAGGTTTTTGGAAGTGTTCTTCTTACTGTTTAATTTCTTATGCTGCTTCTGTAAATGTCTTTGGACAGCGCTGGCTCTTCGGCTTTGTAATGGAGATGATAAATAAACTATCTAGGCTATCACATCTCACATGAAGGGGTGGAAATGGACCCCGAAAAAGTGTGAGCAGTGATCGACTGGGCTCCACCATGCACAAGGAGGTAACTACAGAGTTTTCTGGGTTTCACCAACTTCCTTAGGCAGTTTGCCCAGATTGTTCTCCCCATCACCAACCTGCTAAAGATAAAAAGGCGGGGGGGACAGGGACAAGCCAAGCCAAGCCAAAAGTAGACTAGCATAGTGGGCAGCATTGGAGAAACTAAGGAAACTCTTTTCCGCCAAGCCGGTGTTAAAACCTCCGGACCTAGAAAAGCCTTTCATAATCCAAGCATATGCCAGTGATGTGGCAGTCAGGGCCATCCTGTTCCAGGAAAACAAACAGGGGCAATTACAGCCCTGTGCTTACACCTCAAAAAAAATAATGGACACAGAGCTGGACACGTGGTCTGGGAAAAGGAGGCTTATGCTCTCCATTGGTCCCTCCTTACTTGGTCCCATTTCCTGGAAGGGGAAAAAAATCCTATTCCAGGTATGGATGGACTACAAGAATCTGGAAGCCCTTAAAAACCCCATGGAAATTATTCTCCAAACAAGTACGATGGGCCCAGTACTTCCAGTGCTTCAACTTCACTCTTCAATACCTTCCAGGCAGAAAAAAAATTCTGGCTGATGCTCTATCCAGACTGCCACAGTACAATAGCAATAAGCCAGAGATAGTCAAATTGCTGCTCCTGGCCTCACAACTAGCCACTAGAGTAGTGATCGGAGTGCAGACAAAGGAGACCTCCCGACAGACAATACCACTACCTTACTCTTGTTTACTAAAAGAGGGCCTGCCATGGATGGGGGTGGGGGGGGTAAGCTGTACATCCCAGAAAGCCAAAGACTCAAACTCATGCAAACCTGCCATGACTCTAAGATGGCCGGTCATTTTGGTTTCATAAAAATCTTATATCTGATAAAGAGACAATTCTGGTGGTGGTCTCTTAAAAAGGACACTGAGAGTTATGTGGCCAACTGCCCTGTCTGTGAGGCAGCAAAAATGCACCAAGGGAAAATGCCTGACCTGCAACTGTTGGGTGAACCTTTAGCACCCTGGAGAGAGATCTCCATGAGCTTTATCATAAAATTGCCTGAAAGTTCAGGGAATACTGTCATTTGGGTAGTAATGGAACTGTTCTCCAAACAGGTCCACTTTTCCCCATGCCAGAAGATCCCATGGCAAAACCCTAGCAAAAATGTTCCTACGCCACACATACTGTTTGCATGCCCACCCCCAATAATCATTTCTGATAGAGGGGTCCAATTCACTTCTAAGTTCTAGAAGGTATTCCTAGCCCACCTTGGGGCCAATCAGGGCCTCAGTTCGAGTCACCATCCTCAAACGAATGAAGGGACAGAACAAACTAACTCAGTTGTAGAACAATACCTAAGATGCTTCATAAATTCCCAACAGGATGATTGGATCAACCTACTGCCCTTTGCAGAGGTGGCTTATAACAATGCAGTCTATTCTAGCACAGGGTTCACCCCTTTTAGAGTAGCCACTGGCCAAGAGTTTAACCCAATGCTAGAACTACCAGTGGAAGAACCCACCATACCATCTCTTAATGAGTGATATTGCAATTGCAAAACACGTGGCCAGTTGTGGGAAAGGCCTTAGAAGAGGCATGATTGACGTCCAAAGCATAAACAGATAAAGAAATGGGTGGAACCAAAGCCATTCAAGGTCAGAGATAGGGTGTACTTATCCACAAAATTTGTACAATCCTTACAATCCTCTAGAAACTAGGATCAAGTTTAAACTTTCCTGTTTCTGGTCTTCCTGTCACTTTGATGTACCTACTTGGGAAAGGGAGAAAGAGAGATTGGCCTGGGGCCTTCTGTCTTGTCTCAGATCTGAAGGAACTAGTAGAGTGGCACCTGAGAACAGCTTTTATCACTTTCTGAGCTTGGGTTCTCACAACTTCACACTTATGGATTGGCTTGCCTTGGACTGGACATAGTGGAGGGGTTTTCTGCAATGTTTAACCTAATGGTTCTGAGTGGGAATTTCAGATCCTGCCTGCTTTACTTGCTATCACTTTCTGTCAATCAAAGTTTCCTTTTGAAATGATGCCTGTTTCAAGAGTTCTGCTTTCTTGAAGGGAGAGGAGAGGCAAGTTCTTACATTGAGTTAATTTGTGGTAATCAGGAATAACTAATTTTGTCTCCTTCCCAAATCTTGTTCAGGAAACCTGGGGCTTTGCTGCTATCATTTAAGATATACACCCTAAAGGGTATGACTAGGGCTAAAAGCCTCAGGGTGGGGTGATAGCAGTGTCTTTATAGTCAGATATCCAATAGCAAAGCAGGGAGTTGGGGCTATATAGTGTACATTTGTGTATTATTTCTATATAATAAATCATAGTATTGAGATACACATCTGTCAATAAAACCCATTTGATTGGGAAGAGGAGCACTGCTTAAAAAGACAAAAGGCAAGATGCTAATATACAGCGATATGCAACATATAGAGTATTATTGACACTGTGAAAAGTCAACGTGAGTATAAAGAACAGTTCAGTGATATTGGTAGATTAAAAAATAGAGAAATTGAAAGAATAATATATACAGAAGAAACTCTTTGTCATTGTGTTGGCAATGGCAATAGAGTGGCCACTATTTTTGTTTCTGTGACAATGGTGTTAGTGTGTGTAAGTAAATGATAAACTAAGAAAAAGAAAGAAGTTGATAAAAATATACAATAAATCAGTTCAATTATTTAATAAAACTCATGCAAGAGATTTTGAACAATAGGGGTTTGATTTGCAGATATGTCTGTCTGCCCATGTTGCTGGTATTAAAGTAGAAAGCAAGCAAATTCTATGACTCACTGGAAAGAGCAAAGATTTGTTCATGCAAACATGGATTACTAAATTACCACATTTACTAATTCATGAAACCAAGCTATCAACTAATCATGCTGGTTTGGAAAGCATGTTGAACCATAAAATAGTTAATTCTATCTTAGACCAGCATGTTTCAAGAACCAACTAAAGTCTTCACTAAGGCAATCTACCTAGAATGAATCTTCTAAGTTGTCATCCACTTTTGGGGGGGAATATAAGGGTGCCCTTTATTTCAGTGATCACATATTCAAAGCATCTTCTATTTTTGAAATTGTCTCACTGATATTTTTTATTCTGAGCTTCCAGTCTGCCTCGGTTCCTGCCTTCTTTCTTTTGCCCTCTTCTCCTTGGATACGTTCCTGTGTGTGTCCCCCCAAGCAATGGGAGCCAGTCACCTTTTTTTCACAACATCTCCCTCAGGGAGCTTTCACATCACTGTCAGTTGTTGTTGTTTCAAACTCACTTGTTCTTGTTGTACAGAGGCAAATGGAGTCATTAATTACCTTCTATCGGCTGGGCTGAGTTTAGAAAACAATCAATATGTTGTGCTTGTCATTCACAATAGCTCCTCCAGCTTGCCTAGATACTGTAGGCTATTGTACCCCCTGTAGCCTCAGCACACCTTAGGCCAAGCAAGAGGTTAAACAATTCTAGCCATGCAAACTCCAGGCCACTTGCAAATTGAGCTTAGGAAAAAGATATTTGTCCCCAATATCTCAAAAGTTTTCCCAAAAAGAATCTGCAAGAAACACCAGTGCATAACATTGCTTTCTCAGATTATGTGGGACACAGTGTATAGCAAGTCAAATGACAAATAAGTGTTTTACCTTGGGCCTTAAAAATGAGCTTCATCATGTTGGGGTCATATAACATTCTAGCTAAATATATATATGGCTTAGTACACAGTGTAAACTCAAGCTTGACTGGTGTAAGTTACTTGAAGTCAGGCAGTATATATAACAATTAATGCAGAATCAAGATGGAAAAGAAACATTGATATGCTCAGTTAAATTAAACTACAGAAATTACTGCTGAATACTGTATGAGTTTGTTCAGATGTTTTCAGTATATTTTAACAAAAAAAAACCCTTGCCATATAAAATTAAGGACTGATATTAATCAAAAATAGCAGACTGGTTATCTTTGCACTAGCAAAGGTATAAAAGTTACAATTACAAAAGAAGATGAGCTAATTCAATGCAACCATTATTGACCTTATTTACCATTTGTGTGTTTGGATTATTCCTAGGCAAGGGCATATTGTTAGTAATTTTTAATTGGGAAATATGTCCCATGATGAATTTATAACAACCCAATAACAGTGAAAGTTAAGTCCAGGAGGACTAGTGTGGGACGTAAGGCTTTATGACCTGAAGTCACTGTGTCAACCAGCCAATAGGAATGATAGAATTCCTGTTCATTTTGAAGTACACTCCCATATTTGTTTTTAAAATGCATTATTTGTCATTATAAGAATAAATATTACAGTTAGCAAAATAACTACATATGTAACAAATATGTCTGTAAGCACATTAGCATCTATATATCAGATAATGGATTGATTAGGTCACAAAGTAATATAAAGATTAGTGAGCAAATGTCTATAATTAGCTGATATTAATATAAGGTTACTTACATAAATTTAGTGTAGCTTAGTAATTATAGCCTCTGACCCATAATTGATAGATATTATTAGTGGAATTAGGCTAATTATGGAGGGTTTTTGTATGGCTGCTATTATGCTTCTTAGATTTCATTTGGTATTCTGCTACCTTGAAATCAGGATAGTTAAAATTAAGAACAGAAATGCTATTATTATTATTATTATTATTATTATTATTATTATTATTATTATTATTATTATTATTATTATTATTTCATCTTTATTATTTCATTCACAGCCTTTGGGGCTAGTTGGTAGCTTAACAGCTCGAGTCCTAACCAAGGACCTAGGAACTGTTAAGGTAGCGTTGGAGGATATAAGCTGTTCCAAGTAGGGTGGTTTTTTGTAGAATCAGGGTATTCTAGTCTGATAAATTCAGAATTTCCAAATAACAAGGTAGCCCTTTAGGTATTGCTCCAAGGGCTCCAGTTACAATTGGGACAACACACGATTTCTTTTTCCAAAGTTGCTAAACTTCAATTTGTAAGTCCTGATACTTCGTGATTTTTTTCTTGCTGTGTGTCTTCAATTCATGCATCACCAGGTATTGCAATGTCAATGAACCAAACCTTTTTCTTTTCAACTATTATTATGTGTTGTGGGCCAAGTGCCTGTCAGTCTGAATTCTTGACTTTTTCATTTTCCAGAACCTTCTCAACTTGATGTTCCCCGTAGTTGTTACTATACCCAAATCCAAACTTTTGGCATAGTTTCTAGTGAATGATGTTAGAAACTCAGTTATGGCGTTCTAGGTAGTCAGTTTGTGAAATGTTGCTATTATTATTATTATTATTATTATTATTATTATTATTATTATTATTATTATTATTATTATTATTATTATTCATTTATGTTTGCATTGAAACTGATACATATTTTGAAAATGGTGTTATTTTCATAGAAATTTTACCTAAACTGATCAACTAATGATTGCTCTCTAGGATCTCCTGTTATGATTGTAGTGGTTTTATTTTTTCCAATTTCCACCAATGGCTTACAAGTATATGTTTTTATTAATGTGTTGGAATGAAATACTTCCTCTTTTTTTTTTTTTTTTGAAAATTTTATTTGGGTTTTCACAAAAACAAAATACAAATAAAACATCTTTTTTGAAAATAGCATGGTCCCAGGTTATCACTTCTTCATACAGACACAAAACTCAATTTCATGCTCATTTTTATATTATATTCCATATCTTATTACCATTTTATATTTTCTACATAGTTTTTCCCCTCTTTTAATTTTCTCAACTTTGTTTTAATTATCTCATCTCAATTCAAATCATTATATTTATACTTTTGTCTGTCCTGTTTCAATTTCACATTACCTTTTCTCATTAAACAAAATTTCTCCTGTAGTTACTGATTAGAGTATGACACCTTTATATCCTTTAATTTTATCCATTCAAACTCTTATTTAAGCTTCAATGTATACCTTTAAGATTATAGCATTCAATATAATACATAACTTCAAATCGAGTTCTGCTTGGCACATTCTTAAAATAGAGACTATATTCTTAAAAAAGAAAAAATTATATATATATATAATGTATGTATATATGTATGTATGTCAATAAAACACACATTCCATTCCAATTCAATTCTATCATTAATATGCATTAAAATCTTAACATCTTTAACATTTCTTTTCAATTAGATATCATACTTCCTTAGGAACACTTATAAACTTTCCATAGTTAATTCTTTTTTTCCATATTTCTCACTTATATTTTTATAAATCATTACTAATAATTAAAAATGTTCCCTTTTAATTCTCTCAATCATTTTAATTCATTTATTTATTAACAATCATCCCACTACATTACAGTAAATATTTTATCCATCATCATATTTTCTAAAATTATTTCTATTTGTAATATAACAATGCTATCTTATATACCTTTGCAGAATCCCTTTTGCAATTAAATTTTCACCCATTATCTCTAAACAAGCTTATGGTTAAAATCCTTATATCTTTTCTCTGTTTCTCCATTTCTTGTTTCTGTTTTTTACAACTTCTTTTCCTTGCCTTCTTCCCCCTCTTCTTCTCCCTCCCCCTTTTTACCCCCTCGTCTCTCTACTTCTAACTCTCTCATCTGTAATCCCCTCTTCTGTTGCTTTCTAGTATTATACTTATCTTTCAAATTGTTCTTCTTTTTGGTTGGTTTTTCTAATCTTAAACCTTTCACTCTCTTTCCCCCTTTTCTTCCCCCCACTTAAAATTATTTGATCATTAAAGATGGCTTCTTCTTTGTCCCAATCTTCTTGTTCTGCAAGCGTTTCTTGTTGCTTCTCATAGTTCCAGATCTCCATTTCTAGGAATTGAAACAGAAGCCAAAAGAACTTCTCCCTTCTTGTGCATCTTCTTTCCATTTTTTAAGTTCCATTTTCAGTTCTTCTAAGAGTGATACCATTTTAAAAACTTTTAAACAACCACCCGGTTAATTTTAGTCATCTAGATGCAAAAACCAAAAATCTCCAAATAATCCAAATAATCCAAGGCTGTTTCTACTTGCTTCTTTTTTCCACTTTCTCTTCCTGGGGTTCTATTATTTTGTTACCAAGTTTCAATTAAAATGTATCTTTGAGGAATCTTGTTAAAATTTAACTGTAAGTTCCTTTTAATTACAGTTCCATTCCTTAATTCCAGGCAGTCTCCTCCATTTTTCCAGATCCTGCCCTTTTATTCTTTTTCTTTCTCCTTTCCTGCTTTTAAAATTTTTTAAATGTCCAGAAATCTTTATTATCCCTTTGACTTTTATTTTCAGCTTAGATGCCTATTAATGTCAAAGTGGATTTTTTTTTCAATTTCTTGCTTAAGTCTCTTAGCAATCAGTATAAGGAAGGGAAGAAAAAAAACCTAATCCTTTCCCTTCTCACTCTCCTTTGCAGCTTCAAAATCTTCTTTGGGAACAATGTTGTTAAGTTTAAATTCCAGGGTACCTTATTTGTTGCTTTTGCTGTTTGACCCGGTCAACCAAAATTTTCTCTTCTTATCTTCCTCCTGCACATTCTTTTCCGGTCGAGTTCTTCTTTGAGGTGGCCATTTCTGACCACCGCTACAACCGCCTTTGGGAAAGGGAGGAATGGCCAGCTGGGGAGGAGAGATGCAGCTCTCCTCAACCCTGCAGGCAGTTTCCTCCTCTTCACCACCTCTACGAGGTGGCTTAGCCCCAAAACCAGCCGGCTCGGGGCGCTCCAGCGGCGAGCACGGATCGAAGCCTCGGAGAGACAAGGTTTTGGCCTGACGCCGAAGAAGCTCAAACCGGAAGTTCGCCGGAATGAAATACTTCTATGTAATCATTGTGAGTCCAATTTAAAAGCTATTGTGTGGTATGCTTAAAATCTTAGCAACTTCTTTGTTTAATTATAGTAAAAATTAGTTGCTTTTCTATCATTGAAGACGATAACCTAATAATTTGGTAATGAAATGTCTGCACAAAAACAACCAAGCTCAGAGAGCATCAAGAACTCCCCCCTCCCCCACAAAAAAGTTAAGTTGGGGAAAAAAATTGATTTAAGCTTTTTCTGGCATAAAGAAACCCTGACAGTTTGAAACAATTCTATTTAAAAATGACTGGTAACACATGTTTTGGTTCCACATTTTTAAAAGGTAGATTTGACTAAGAAATCATTACCTTTCATCAACTGTTAAATAATTATATTTTAAACTTTTGAGATTGTATAAAAGAAATAGTTTACATAAAGAGCTGAATAGCAGTATATACATTTAAAACACAATAAGAAAAGTAACTAAAAATAACAGAATATTTTAAAAATTAAATTAAAATATTTTTAAAATAACTATTGTTTGACCTCAATGGCCTCCTCACCTCTGAAATTCAGTGAGTGTGATAGAGAAGGACTTTACCCAAAAAAAAAAAAAAAAATAGAATATTCTGTAATTTTACCCAATCAACATTTCAGAAATATTAAATATGTTTCTTGCAACAACAAAAATCTCATTTAGTTCAGCAAAAAAAGAATCTCTTTAGGGTCTGTGGCCCTTCAAATAATGTTTAAATAAAGTTGGCTTTCATCCTTCCCATGCGTGCTCTCTCTCTCCCTCCCTCCCTTCCTCTCCTTCCCTCCCCTCTCCCCTCTCTCTCTCATAAATTTGAAGAAACATTAGTGCTTAATTTATAGTTGTTCATGTGTTATTATTTGTTGGTTAGATATTAGCATTCAAAGGAAACAGAAGCACCAGGAAGAATCCAGTTGATGGAGTATTCACAATTTCTGAAGGCAAGTTTTAAGAAGAGAGCAGACAACCACTTGTCTGAGATGGTATATGGTCTTCTGCTTGAGCAGGATATTGGACTAGACTTCCAAGATCCCTTCCAACTGGTGGTGGGATTCAAAAAACTTTTTCTACCAGTTCTGTACTACTAGCTTGGTGGGCATGGCAGGGGAAGGATATGTAAAATCTCCAGTCAGAGGTGGTGTTTGCCAGTTCTATGAACTACTCAAAATTTCCACTACCGGTTCTCCAGAACTGGTCAGAACCTGCTGAATACCACCTCTGCTTCCAACTCTATTATTATGTTAACCAGTTATTGACAGGAAATGCTTTGAAATGATGTCCACTGAATTCTACAGAGTCAGGAGTGACTAAATAATTGAACAGCAACAGTCTTATTAGGCACCAAAAGGATTATAAATGAAATTGCTATTTTTTTTCACTATAGAAGATAGCAGCTTTCAAACTGTCATCTTCCTCTTGTTAACTGAAGTGGTCCAATTCATGTTACTCAAAAACTCAGATTGACAATTTGTGAGGTATTGCAATCTTCCTTTCCCAATCAGAAGAAAATAACTCTCTTTTTAATTCTCTAATGACAATACTTCCTAAGAAAATTGCTGTTCTGTAAACCATTGTCAATGACTGTATATATATAAAACTAATTTTGACAAATCCAGAATCTACAGCTAAAAGTAAGCAATCTCTATGCTGATTCTGGGGGAAGAAATAGCTAACTGAAGACAACTCTGTTGAAAGTGCAGCCAATGACTGGTGGAATGAACAGCCAACTAATCAATCGTCTCTTTTTGATTGAGAGCATTTGAGATAACTCACATATGCTCCGTACACTCAAGGAGATCACAAGACAGTAGTCTCTGGGGGAGGGGATGTAGAGCTTTAGGATATGAAGGAATAGCCATCTTTTTACTCAATCCATCATTATTATCTTTAAAAGGACACTGGGTTTGCATACTTTCTTTTCTAATCAGAAAAAAGTGTCCACAGAGCTAAGGAGTGGAAGAATTACCAAACTGAACCATCAGGAAAGAGTAAAGAAATACAATAAGCTTCTCTCAGAAAGAAATTGAAGGAACATTTATCATCTAAGACTCACAACATCTGTACAGAGAAGTTGAAACAATGTGAGCAGGATGTCATAAACAAAGGACTGGAGAAGATGACTGAGAAATATCTGGGTAGTACATGTAGAGTGTACAGTCTGGCACAAACGTGCAGACCATTTTCATATATAAAAGATCTGATTGAATTACAAATAACAAATGGTTTAGATTTGGGAACAGGGTTGCATTCATGTAAAACTGCAGTTGCAATAGTAGATTTCATTGTAAAAGACATCAGGAAACATTTATTTAGCAAAATTATTGAGAAAACTCGCAAAATCTGTTTGATAATTGACGAAGCCTCAACAATATTTTCCAAACCAGTTCTTATACTGTACTTAAAAGTTGAGGATCCAGTTTTCTCACCAACAATTTTCCTTGAACTAGTAGAATTAGATAAACAAGATGTAGAGACGATATGTTGTTAAGTTATAGAAAGTTTGAATAAAGTTGGGTTTAATAGGAACTATCTGGAGAAACATTTAATTGGATTTTGCTCTGATGGAGCCAGTGTTATGCTTGGGAGAAAATTTGGGGTAAGCACTAGGATAGCCAAAGAGTTTCCAAATATTATAATATGGCACTGTTTAAACCCTCATCTGCAACTTGTTTTAGATGATTCTATTAGGGAAATAAAGCAAATCACTCATTTTCAAACTTTTATTGATAAAATATATTCTATTGTCCATCAATCAAATAAGAACCTAATTGAACTTAACAAAATTTCCGAACAACTTGAGATTGAAATTATAAAAATTGGTAGAGTTTTTGGACTAAAATGGGCTGCCTGTAGTTTAAGATCAACCCTAGCTGTGGGGTGGGTTATCCAGTGCTACACCAGTTTTTCTGTTCAAATAAAAAATACTCTGATATGGCTGCCCATCTTGAAAACATATATTTTCTCACTGATTTGGCCTTGATGATTGATGTCCTAACTGAAATATCTCTTCTTTCTAATGGATTGCAAATGAGAAACATTATAATGGTTGAAAAACTTGTGATAAGATCAATTAGATCATTTGAAATGCTTATAGAGGAAAAGGGTGCATATCAGAGGTAGTATTCAGCCAGTTCGCACCGGTTCTGGCAACCCAGTAGCAAGAATTTGGTGTGAGTCATGGAACCGATAGCGACTTATGGCTGGCCATGCCCTCGAACCAGTTCCCTGGTCACCGGTCGCTCAGTTGCTCCACCCACCCGATGCTCACTCGCACAGCTCGCCCAATGCTCGCTTGTGCCTCTCGCCCTGCCCAGTCACTCCTCCCCTCCTATGAGGCATGCTGGGTCCTCGTGGCTTGCCATTCTAGCCTTCCGACATGGTGCCTGCGTTTCAGCTGAGCAGCCCTGATCTGCCTGCTGCTCACAGGTAAGCCTGCTAGTCACATTAGCACCCCCATTCCCGGATCTTGGCACCCCCCACTGTTCACGGGCTCAGCTGGCAACCAGGGAGCATGATGCTATGCTGCCTGCATTGCCCCTTCCTCTCCCGCCTGTCAACTTGTGCGCTTTGGGCAAGTGCAGGCAGCCACTGTGAGAATGCTGTGATCAAGCCCTAATGTTGATGGCAGGGAAGGAAGATCCACACCGGGTTTGCTGTGATCAGCCAAAGGGCTGCCTGGGGGCGGGCATGATGAGGCAAGACTGCCTTTCAGGCCCAGCTTCAGCTTCCGTGGGGCCTTCCATGTGGGAGGCCTGAGAGAAAATGCCTCTCCCGAGGGTCGTCTGCTTGCCCATCTGCCAGCCTGGAAGCGGCATGTCCCCTTGTCATGGGCTGATGCCGGACCCAAGGCAGGGTGGTGGTCGAGCAGACGGCAGTCCAGAGCAGGGCCCAAAAGGCAGTCAAGCCTCGCTAGTACAGATCTTCCTTCCCCACCATCAGCCATACCACCATCAGCCCATGGACCTCTTTTAACCTCCTTTTTTTGTGGTGCCTAATGGTGGGATAGGTAGAAGTTGAACAAATGAAGCTCCGCCCCCAACAACTGCCTAAATGCTTGTTCAGCGAGGGAGGGGTGATTGCTCTGGGCAATACAGGCAGAGTAGCCTCGTGCTTCCTGGTCCCCGCGCCTCCCGGCAGGTGAGCCTCAAAAGCTGTTGGAGATTCCAGGCAGGGGATGAGATGTGGGCTGGCAGGGAGCCGAGTGGCAACAGCTCTGACCTTGCTGGCTTGCCTTTCCCTCTGCCACCAGCTGCAGGAGCAAGGTAACATTTCAGGCAGTCAGGAAAGCCAAACCACTCCCTAGCCCAGAGCTACCAGCAGGGGAGGAGGAGGGGGTACGACACTGCAGCAGATGCATCACTTGAAGTTCTCAGCCTTTTCCTTTTCCCAAAAGTGGGAGGGGAGGAAGTTTTTGGAAGTCTCAAAGGGGCGGCCCCTTTGTTGGACCCGGAAGCCTTGCCTGTCAGCTTTTCTAGACAACGTGGGACAGGATACTGGCCAGGAAGAACCCTCATAAGGAGCAACACTGCTGGGTGCTTGAAAGTTTGTGTGTGTGTGTGTGTGTGTGTGTGTGTGTGTGTGTGTGTGTGTGTGTTTGTTTCAAGTGGGTCTCCTCTCCTAGCTTTAGAAGGAGAGAGGGGAAGGGAATGATAGAAAGGGAGAGAGAAAGAGAAAGAGAGGGAAAGAGAGAGAAAGAGTAAGAGAGATGGGAAGAGAGAGAGAGGGAAAGAGAAAGAGAGAGGGAAAGAGGAAGAGAGAGAAAGAGAGAAAGAAAGAGAAAGAGAAGGAAGAGATAAGAAAGAAAAGAAAGAAAAAGGGGAAAGAAAGAAAAAGGGAGAAAGAAAGAGAAAGGGATAGACAAAGATGGGATGGAAAGAAGGGAGAGAAAGAAAGAGAGAGCAGGAAGGAAGGCGGGAGGAGAGGGGAAAAAAGGAGAGGGAGGAAGGACACAAACCCTAGCTTCAGAAGACTCTTTGAAATAGAACAGGAATCTAGGGCTAGAAGGGATCTTCTTCTAGTCCAAGAGTTTTCAAAGTTTGTAAGTTTAAGACTTGTAGACTTCAACTCCCAGAATTCCTGAGCTAACATGACTGGAGGAGGAATTCTGGGAGTTGAAGTTCACAAGTCTTAAAGCTGTCAAGTTTGAAGATCCCTGCTCCAGCAGGAGATCCTTACAGAATCATAGAACAGCAGGGTTAGAAGGAACATTGGAGGCCATCTAATCCAACCCTCTGCTCCAGCAGGAGACTTTATATCATCTGGAATCTGGATTATTTTGGTGCTGAAGGGGACATTAATAAATAAAGAAATATAGTAAAATATATTATAGCATTAAGTAGAGAGCTACTCTATAGGCATTTGTTATCTCGCTGTTGTAAAAAAGATTTCCTTAACCTTTTACTTGTTGTAAAACAATTATAAACATATGCCTGCAATCAGTTACACCCCTCTCCTATTAAGACACATGATTGTCCCATATAAATCAATCTGAATTCATCTGTTATCCTGGATTGATATATTTCACCCCATGGGAATGAAGTGTACCTCTCTGGGAATGTAAAAACCTCCATTCCACACCTTTGAAGTGTGCTGTTAATAGCCTCCTTAAGTGGTCAATTGTGATCAATTAAGATGGACAATAGGAGAAGAGATAGGGAGACATTTGTCTTTGGCAGGAAAGATGCAAATCTAAGTTAGAGAGTTTTACATTGCAGTTACTCCACTTCTAAGAATCTTAAAGGTACAAGGCATTTTTCTGTATTTTGTAGAATTTTCCTCCCATGTCTCTTGTGATGTGCTAGGATCTTCTTCCCAGATCTTTAACTTTAATCAAAGAATAAAAGTCTGCTTTCTTTGATTCATTTTTGGCTTACGAGTACTGCCAGACCTTACAGTGCCTCTAACAGAGGAAAATTGGCAGAGGAGTTTATTAGGACAAGGCTGCCATGCAGAGGAAGCAGAGATAGTCTTTCACTTATGACCACAATTGAGCCCAAAATTTTGGTTGCTAAGCAAGAGCATTGTTAAGTGAGTTTCACCATATTTTACTCAATCCATGACATCTCCTGGATCTAATGGTCATATGCAGACCAGGGAAGTAAATCTGAAGGCGTGTGTAATGTTCCAATATACAGAAGTTATAGTTAAATGTGTGGCAGAAAGTGGACTATTGGTGTGTTTTTCCAAACGCAGTGAGGTTGAATGTATATAGTTTTAGAAGAGCTCTGTGTGTGGTTGTGTGTGTGTGCATGTGTACACACAGTATATATAGTAGATAGTGTATCTTTTTGTGTGCCTATACACACACTATACCATGTAATATTTATGTACACATATGGCATATATACATAGGATTAAATAGTGTATTTTGAATGTTCAGTAGTAGTAAATAAATAGAGAGGGAAATTGTATCTCTGAGGTGAGGAGAGGCCAGGCAAGGCACCCCTTGACATGAGTGATGTCAAGTTGGCCACTCCCACCCAGTCACATGACCACCCAGCATGCCCACCCAGCCACATGACCATTAAGACACATGACCACCAAGCCACGCCCACAGAACCGGTACTAAAAAAAATTGAATCCCACCTCTGGTGCATATGAAAAAAAATTGATGGATTAATTACTTCAGAAACCTTTAAAAATATAAATTTTATACAAAATCATCAATTTGTGAGACTTTTTCATGAAAAACTTATAGAAAGCATTGTAATTAATTTGAAGAAAATATTGATGGATTGCGAACATTTAAAAACAGGCTGCCTATTTAAAGATACTGATCACTTAAAATTTCTAAATTATCTGGAGCCAGATTATTAGAACATTGAAGAAGTGGTAGTTCCATGGAGAGCAGGTGAAGAACAATTGGTTGCATTTGGTGAAATTTTCAATTATGAAATGAATATTAATGATTATTGTGATTTAATAGAAAATGTACTAAAAGATTCAAAAAATTATACAATTCCTTGCAGCATTAAAAAGTCAAGAGATATTATTAAAACTATTGCAGTCAGTTCAGCAGAGGCGGAAAGGGGCTTCTCGCAGATGAACATAATATGTTCAGAGGGCAGAAGTCACCTTACAGTTTCCATTATTACAAACCTCTTGACCATCAGTCTAATTGGCTTACTTCTGCAAGAATGGGACCCTATTCCTATAGTAAAGAAGTGGATACGGGCACATCACACAGCTGATGATGCTCGTGTTAAACGCAAGAAATCTGTAACTCAGGACGATAATAGAAAAGCAATTTGGCAGTACTTTAAATAAGTTTTATTGTTTTTTGTAAAGTTTTGTTATGTAATAGTTTTTGATTACTATTTTAAAATGTAACAATATAGTTTTTTGTACCTTTTTATTATTTAAGCATTAAAGACATGACATAATAAACTACCTTTTCTTTTCATATATCTTTTTTAAATACTTAGTCATTGGGACAAAGAAGTGATGTTGAGTTGGCCCCTCCAGCCTCCCTAGCTCCTTATACCTGCCTGGCCTTGCCCAGCTCTCCTCGTAGCTGCTGGGGCCTCACCTTGCCCTCCCCGTAGCTCCTCGTAGCTGCCTGGGCCTCATCTTACCCTCCCCGTAGCTCCTCGTAGCTGCCGGGGCCTCGCCCTCCCTGTAGCTCCTTGTAGCTACCTGGGCCTTGCCCAGCCCTCCTCGTAGCTGCCCGGGCCTCGCCCTGCCCTCTCCAGGGCTCCCCAGGCCTTGGAAACTGGCAAAAAACAGAAAACCTCAGTCACAAGAATGTGTGGGATGTTGTAACTGGTCATAAGTGTGTGTGTGTGTGTGTGTGTGTGTGTGTGTGTGCATGCATCGTTGTCAAAATACCAAAAACAGGTCAAGTAGCTCTGTGGAGGTCAGTCGTAAATTAGAACACTTGCTAAGCAACTGGCCATTAAGCAAGGACCGCTTACATTTGGTTTGCCAGTCACATGGCCACCTGGCCATGGCCACCCCAGTCACATGACCACTTAGCCACACCCAGTCACCAAGCCACACTCACAAATTAGGCCACGCCCACAGAACCGGTTGTTAAGAAATTTGAATCCCATCCCTATATATATAAAAGTGAAATACCACTCACGCATCATCACAAAATCTCCAGAACCGTAAAGCCTACAAACTTGAAATTTGGCACGTGTGATCCTCTTGGCTTCTAGGTGCTCACTAAGAAAGATTTTTCAAAATGATCATTGGAGCACTAGTATTTCTTATATTATTTTAACATGCTGTGATGCTAAGGAGTTCTACTCCCCCTCCTCACCTAAAAAGAAATATGTTCCAAATGCAAAACATGAGCAGAGGAGAGGAGTTTCAGTTTTAGTTTCACAGCGGAACCAGCTTTAACAGAATAGTTGAGCTAAGCCACGCCCAGGCTCCTTGCTGTCTCCTTGCTCACACAGCAAATACTATTTCAGTTTCCAAACAGCCCTCAACGCTCTCACACACTGACAGGACACTAGCCAGACGAATACCAATGAAGCCTGATCACATAGCTTTGTAGCGAAGCATGGGTATAGAGCTAGTAAAATATATTAAACAAAACTTACTTATGAATGGGTTCTGCACTAACAGTTCACATTGAGAAGATATCTCAAAATTAAAGACCTCTGCTTGGCACCAAACTGGATGTATACATATATGATTGTAAACTCACCAATAGCTGAAAATTTCTATCAATATTTTGTAAGCATTTAAAATCATTTCTTTCTTTTTTGATTGGGGATGGTTTTGAAAAATGTTATGAAATTGGGGAAAAAATGCAAATTGAAAAGTATTATTTAGAAAACATTTACATAGCCAGCCTCATTATTGAGAAAGCATCTCCCTCTTTCCTACTTCTGTAGATGTATTCTGAAGTTATTTAAACTGTATTATTAATTTAAAAATTGGAATTCGTATAACAATCGGGGTTCTTACATAACTCACACTCAATCCAGAGTAAGTAGGCAGCAACTGCAAGGACAAGAGATGGATGATCTGCTGGTGCAGGACTCCTCATGAGTCACAATGCAAGGAGAGGGCATGATATATTTACTTATCCAGTCATTAATTTAAAATATTTACATAACTGCTTCTTATGTTTTTTTGACAAACATCAGAGCAGTTCTTATATGACACTTGATTGAAACAAACATGAATTCAGCAGAATAAATTTTATAAACTTTGCCAATCCAGGCATTGCAGGCTTAATCTTCTCTTGATCCAAGAAAAACATGGAGATAGGGATAAATACTCTTGAGATCTGCAGAGGATGTGCCATGAAGATAAGAACCATACACGATGCATAATGCAGCTTGTTTGTCCTCCCTGAACTTTCATTTATGAATTTAGGATCATGGGAAAAGTGAAAAACAACAAAAAAATACTTTTTTTTTTGTCTATAGCAGTGCTAAAAAGAAGGTGTGAACTTGCTGTTTGGAAAATACAATAAGACGTTCATAGGAAAAGCAATGCTCCTCTGCTACCACATTTCTTCCATCTTCTTCAAATCAGATTAAACCAGCTTAGATATCAGAAAAAAATAAAGCAATTAAAAAAAATAGATTTCCATACTTAAGAAAAGACAGAGGTATAGAATTTTCTGAGGTATAGAAAATTTCAGGATATACTGCAGCTCAACAATTACAAAACAGGAGAAGGAGCAAACAAGTGTAATTCTCTCAGCCAGACGATGCAAACTATGATAAATAAAAGTTGTCAAGGATTCTCTGTAGAGACAACAAGGAACAAATATGTGGCACATGGTCCTTTTTGCCATCCCCGCAAACAAATTAAGGAAAGGGAATCTTTTTGTAGCACCCCAAAAGTGAAGCTAACAGAATAACTGATAAAAACAGTCCCTTCAATCAAATAGTGCCACCTATTGGAGCCCAGGAAGCATGCCTGATCTTTGAAAGATCTCCAGATATTCTGCAAGCCCATTATGATTTGACTTGTTCTGTCAGGCCTTGCAGTACCATACCTGTGGATCGCTGTTGGTGACTTATGGATATTTGGATGCAACATATTTTATTTTATTTTTCTATTTTTACCATAAGCCAAAGTCACTTTGAAGTTGGAGACCACACAATCTAAATAAGAATATTAATATTAATATTAATAATTTTAATAATAATAATTTTAATAATAATAATAGTCATCATCATCATCATCATCATCATCATCATCATCATCATCATCATCATCATCATCTATAACACCACAAAAACTCAACATCTGCCTATCCAAGGTCCCTGAGAAGGACTTGATAGGTAGATAAAAATACCAAATCTAGCCTGAACATCTGGCTGAGTGTGCAACAAACCACAATAATAGGGCAGTGGATGTTGTAATAGTTAGAGGCAGCAAAATAGGGGAAAGTGAATTGGAGAAAAATCACAAAATATAAAGATCTGCAATTGTGACCAAAAAAAAAAGCAAAATAGTATCAAGAGTAATAGGCCCCTTGGGTTCTGTCCCAAAATATCTGCAGCATTACTTGAACATAATCGCCATTGACAAAGTTACCAGTCAGTTGCAAAAGGCAGCTTTACTTGGACTGCTTGCATCCTGCATCTAACAAAAACATCTGTCTATTCCAGGTTCTTGGGAAAAACTCAATAGGTGGATAGAAAGCCAAAATCAGGCGAAACATCTTGTACTGTGCAACCAATAATAATAACTGGAGCGCCACTTGACCACCATTGGCATTGACAAATTCACAATTAGTCAATTGCAAAATGCAGGTTTACTTGTAATAGTTTACATCCTATGACAATACCTCTAACACCATAAAACATTAACATCTGCCTATTCCAAATCCTTGGGCAGAACCCCATATGTGGATAAAAATGTCAAATTCAGTCCAAACAGTTGGCTGACTGTGCAACAACGCACGATAATAATAATGGGATTTGCAATTCAAGGTGAGTAAACAGATTAGGGAACATTGGGATACTAGGAATGAATTTAAATTTCCATGGACAATTATATCCAAAAGTTTTGAAGGCATTTATACATGTCAATTTAAGAGCTCTTTTTTGTGATGTTTGAGCACTCATGGAAGATCAGCATAATACTAGGAGACTGAAGAAGAGCAAATATTATTCCTATAACTGACTGTTCCCCCTGCTGCCCTGTAAGGAAAAAAAAAGATGGCATATATAACTATATCTTGGTGAAGCTTGCAGCCCAAACTCTGTAATAGATTATTACAAAATTTGTGAACATTCAGAAAATAATGCATTATTTTCTTTAATTTGGCAGTTCAAACCTCACCAGGCTGGAAAAAATGAGGACCCAGATTGTTGGGGGCCATATGGTGACTCTGTAAACCGCTCAATGCAATGACTCGCAAAAAATGCAAATACAATAAGAGAAGTAATCATTTCTCCATGTTTATATTGTTCAGACCATGTTTGAATTCTGTGTCTAGTTGTGGGAACCACATATTATAAAAAGTATGAACAGTGGAGCAGGGCCAAAGGAGATCATTGAAGGTGATAAGGGACTTGAAAGAAATTTAAACTAACCAATGTTCTTACAAGGAATGACTGGGTGTATTCAATTTATTTAATATGGAGATGAAGGACAGACATGATAACTACCTTCAAGCATATGAAGAACTTCAAACTTGTGCAGAACAAAGAGGAGGATTATTCAGAATTGATCCAAAACAGAGAACAAGAAACAATGAATTTAAATGTCAAGAAAGCAGATTTCAGTTGGACATCAGAAAAAACTTCGAACTTGTGCAGAACAAAGAGGAGGATAATTCAGAACTGATCCAAAACAGAGAACAAGAAACAATGAATTTAAATGCCAAGAAAGCAGATTTCAGTTGGACATCAGAAAAAACAACTTCTTCATA
Source organism: Notechis scutatus (assembly GCF_049901735.1). Lineage (NCBI taxonomy): Eukaryota > Metazoa > Chordata > Lepidosauria > Squamata > Elapidae > Notechis > Notechis scutatus. The sequence continues at coordinate 84,469,856 of NC_142012.1, forward strand.
AGATTCGTTCAACAATGGCATTCTCCATTAGTAAGTATTGAACAGATTGGATAGATGGCTGTCACACATGTTGAAGAGGAAGAGGGAGAGGGAGGGAGAGGAAGAGAGAGGATAGAATTCTTTATTGGCCTATAATAATAAAATCTATTATATTATCATAATAAAATCTACTATCATCTCTACAGTTTTAAGAGTGTTCTGCTCCAGCTTGTTCCAGCTGCACCACAGGTATAGATTGGATGATCCCCAAGATCTCTTCCAATCCTTATGATTCATACAACATGCTGGTATACTCTGGCCCATGAATAAGGTAAGATCATGGCCTCTTTCTTTCTCCTCAGAAACTATTATTTCATAGAACTAGTTTTCACACTGAAAATGTTTTAAGTTTTTAACATTAACTTTTAAGATTTTAAACAACTGGCTTATTCAGGGGCAGGATTCAAAATTCTCAACAACTGGTTCTGTGGGCATGGCCTAATTTGTGGGTGTGGCTTGGTGGTCATATAACCAAGTGGGCATGGCTTGTCAGTCATGTGACTGGCTGGGCGTGGCTTGGTGATCACGTGACCGACTGGGTGTCGCTTGGTGGTCATGTGACTGGGTGAGTGTGGCCAACTCAATGTCATTCGCATGGAGGGGCGCCTTGCCTGGTTTCTCCTCACCCCTCCCCTCCCAGCCAGTCCTCTTTTAAGAAGAAAACAAATTTCTTCTTAAAAACCTCCAGTGATGGTATACCCACAATTTCTGAAGGCATCCCATTTCTCTGATTAATTGTTCTTATTGTCAGGAAATTTCTTTTTATTTCTAGGTTGGATCTGTTTTATAAGTTTCCATCTCACAGATACTTCCACTTGAGCCAGGCACCACCTATTCTATATATTTTTTCTTGCATGTGTAAAATCTTACTTTACTCTCCATTAAATTGTTCTACAGTGGTATTCAGTTTACTGCAATGATTTTTGCAAAATGAATTAAAGCTTGGAGAATACATCTCTGCTTATACTGATAAATATTATTCCTTTTGAACATTAAAGCATACAGTCAAGCAAATATTTCCAATCCTACAATTGAAAACACATTTGGAAGGTATTTTCAAAACAGTCAGTTAGTGGATTTCTTACCATTCTTTCTCTTCTCCTTTAAATCTTTCTGCTTTATATATTTTTTCCTTCAGCCTTATTGCAATATTCCAAAATGTTCAAAGATCCTTCACAAAGAACCATTTCTAATTTAACTGGAATACAAAACAATCTTTCTGGTCTGGAATTCCTTGACTCACACTCACACTCCTCAGCTCCTCAACACTTCTTAATGTTTTCCTTTCCTTTTCTTTCTGTTATGTACAAAAACGTGCTTCTCTTTTACTGCTCCAAAGGGAATTACTCAGGAGGGTGATATTAGCACTTCATAAACATAATTATCTTGCTCTCAGAAAAGATGGGGACTTAACAAACTATTTAAGCAATGCATGATTAACTGCATAGCACCAAAAGGCAGATGAGTTGCTCATTGAGACCAACAGTGATACAAGCAAAAATCAGTCTTGTTTGGAAAGGCTGTCTAATAAAAAACGTACCCAGGTCTTTTCTTATTATAATATCCTGGACAGCTGTGGAACTTTCTCCCCTCCCTCTTTTGGAAAGATTTACAAACAACTTCAAGCCAGATTTGCCTGCAGCCTCACCCACCCCCACTGGTAGCTCTTGCCTGGGCAGCAATTTGGCTTTACCTTGCCCAACCTTCCTCCCGTGGCTCATGGCAGAGGGGAAGGCCAGCCCCCTCATTTCCAGCAATGCCCTGTGTGCTGAGGCCCAATCCGGGGCTCGTCATACCTGGGGGGTGGGTGACAGTGGTGGTGGTGGCATGCTCCAGTTGTTTTCATCGGCGAGAGGGGCTGCAGAGCCTCTCTCGCGGATGAGAAGGCTCTTGCCAAGAAGGCAAATGGCGGCGGCATGTTCTGGAACTTCCTGGCAGTGGGGAGTTTTCTTGGGTGGCTTTGGTGGTGACAGCTGTGGTGGCAACAGATGAGCAGGGGGAGGAAGGCGAGCAGTGGGGGGGGCACTGCGCCAGTGGTGGGAAATTTCCTTGGGCAGCTGCGGCGGTGGCCTTTGCTGCAAAAGGTGAGCAGTGGTGGGGAGAAGGTGAGCGGTGGCGGTGGTGCATCCTGGAACTGCGCTGGTGGCGAGGAGTTTTCTTGGGAGGCTTCAGTGGCAGCAGAGCACACTAGGGTGGCAATGGCCTCTCCCGTCCAGATCACGGCAGCACCAGGGGAAGAAGAACATTCCCTTCTCTCCCAGCCAGCATGGCCATGGTGCAGCAACTTCTTCATGGCCAATGGGAGAAGGAGAACGTTCCCTTCTCTCCCAACCAGCACGGCCATGGCCCCACAGCTTCTTCATGGCCAGGGGGAAAATGTTCCCTTCTCTCCCAGCCAGCACGGCCACGGCCTTGCAATGAGGGGGGGCAGCTAGCTATCTAGGTCATGGTGAAGCAAGCCAGGCAAGCCCAGGGATGTGGGGAGACAGTGCAGTGGCCTAGGCTGGCCTGGGAGTCGACTTAACCAGGGCTTGCTTGTAAGCTCACTCACCCAGGGAGATCAGGGCCATGGTGGAAAGCAGGCAGCAATGGCGGCTAAAGGCAGGTTAGCAATGGCAGGTGAGATGAGGAATGACTGGGAGTCATGAGTTGGGGGGGGCAGGAAGGGCTGGGGCCTTCTACCAAACCGGTCCGAATGGTAGAATCGCACCCCTGGGTGAACTTGAAATACTAGTAAACGGGGGCAAGTATGATGTAGTTGCCATTACAGAAATTTGGTGGGATGAAACTAATGACTGAAATGTACTGATAGAAAGTTAGAAACTATTCAAAAGAAACAGATCTAACAAAAGAGGTAGAGTTGAATTACATGTTAGAGATCATTTTCTCTCTACAGAAATGTAGGAAAAAAATGACAAAAGTCTTCTAGAATGCATATGTGTCAACATAAAAGGAAAAAAGAATAATATTACCATACAGGCCACCCAACCAAGCAGAAGAAATAGATAAACTTTTTGCTAACCAACTAAACAATGGTATATAGGAAACACACCACAGTAGTAACTATCCAGACACAACTGGGAGACAAACTCTGCAAACAATGGGAGATCAAACAGACACCTGATCAACTCAGCTGGCAACTTCATCATCCAAAATGTAGAGGTGGCAATTAGAGGGACAGCTATACTGGACCTTATTCTTACCAACAGAGAAAAAGTGATAGAGGGGATTGAAGTTGCAGGAACTTTATGGGTGAGTGACCATGCCATATTAGAATTCAATATAAAGCAGACACAAGCAATAGAACATAACCAAACCAAACCAGTGTTTTAGACTTTAAAAGAGCTAATGTTAACAAATTCAGAGAGCTTGGGAAGGATCCCATGGATGAAAATCTTAAAAGGCAAATCAACAAGTATGGAAAACTGAAATATATTATTACAATAACCCAGTCCAGGTCAATACCATTAAAAAAGAAAACCAAGAAAGAACCAGCATGGTTGCACAAAGAACTCTCAGAGCACATGAGTAGGGCAGAATAGCAACAGATAGCTTGAACCTGCAAAGATGAAGTTAGAAAAGCTAAGGCTTTGAATGAAGTAAGACTTTCAACAAATGTCAAAAACAATTTTAAAAAGTTTCTTTCAACACATAAAAAACAAGAAAAAAGTCAAAGAAACAATTGGTCCACTAATGGGAGAATATGGCAAAGCAGTAATGAACAGTAGAGAGAAAGTAGAACTACTTAGTTCATCTGTCTTCACACAAAAACAAAACACTACTCAACTTACCAAAAACAGAACCATAAATGATAGGTTAGAAATGCAAATTAAAATATGCAAAAATAATGTAAGAAAACACCTGTTCACTCTAGACAAATTCAAATCACTAGGTCCTGTTGGACTACACCCCAGAGGTCTGAAGGAACTGGCAGACATGATTTCAGAAACATTCAAACATATCTTTCAAAGTTCTTGGATCACCGGGGAAGTACTTGAAGATTAGAAAAAAGCTGTGCCCGCCAACTTCAAAAAAGGGAAACCAAACAGAGCCAGGAAATTACATGCCAGTCAGCCTGATATCAATACCTGGGAAGATCTTGGAAAAGATAATCAAGCAACAAATCTGTGAACACCTAGAAGCAAGCAAGGTTATAACCAGTAGCTTCATCAAAAACAGTTCATGCTAAACAAATCTTATTTCATTCTTTGACAAAGTAACCAAATTGCTAGATCAGCAACATAGTATACTTAGATTTCAATAAAGCATTTGATAAAGTAGACCACAACCTGCTGACATCATTCCAACTAATGAACCCAGGGAAGTCAGGACTCTGACACTTTGTGCAGGTTCAAGAAATCCTTTATTGAGTACATCACATCGGCACTTAGAAGGATGAAGCTAGCTCCAAATAGATCCTGCACTTAGGGATAGCTAAAAAAATAGGATTTTCCCACCCATCCCTGTGTCTTTTAGGTCACATGGGCCAATTATGTCAGCCACAAATTCCTGCTCAACTCCAACAGGTTGACATAGCCTTGGTTCACATGCTGGCTGGTAGATGTTTTGGTATGTTGGCTGATAGATGTTTTGACTAGCAGCTGAGGCAACACTTTCCTAAGCTCCCCCATCACTCCCCCCATGAATGCAACCGAGAAACGAAAAAGGAGTAAGCATGAGAATGAATGGCTTCAGCTGAAGTCATTTTGTAGGTTGATAGGCAGCTCCCCTTGATGAAGTGAAGACTGCCAGGGTCACTTTCCCTGTTGTCTTTGTTGTCGTAGTGGGTCAACACTGGCTCCTCTTTGGCCAGTGTTCCCTCTTCCTCCTGGCTGCAGAGGGGAATTCCATGGCCTGATAGGTGGCTTGAGGCTTCTCAGGCATCTTTCAGTGTGGCCTCCTTGGGTTCCCGGGGCCAGGTTAAATTTCCTTCAGCTTGGGGCTGAGCACTGTGCACTCAGTAGCCCAGTGGCTCAGCTGGCCACACTGAAAGCACTGGAATGGTGCTCGGGTGCTTCTCCCAGAAGGTCCAGTCATGGCAGGGTTGCTCTTCCACTTTTCAGTGGGTGGCTTCTCTGGAGTCCATCATGGTTTCAGGCTGGCGTCACTCTTGGGTTTGCATTCGCTTAGCTCTGCATCCAACTTGGTGGCTGCATGGCACCAGTCGGGCCGTCGATTAGGCAGGCCCCAGTAGGTGCAAACTTGGTGTAGCTTCCAGTCAAGGCCCGCTTTGAAGTAGTGGACCAACAACTGCTCCAGCCAGTGCCTCAGCTTTCCTGTGATCTGGCAGAACTCGCATATGTATATTTGTACAGATTGGCCTTTCGTGCCTGTAGTTCAGCCTCCACTTGTTGGGTGCATGTGACACCCTCAAAACGGCCTTGAACTTCATCCAGGAACATGCCTACATTCCCCAACTCCCAGGTGTTCACTTTGTAGAGGTTGGCTGCCCACTTGGCAGCCTCCCCTTCCAAGCCCACTGCCACTGCATTGACCATCGCTCTCTGTTTGGGATAGGTGTGGGTGTGGCGATCTAGGTAGGCAACCTCCTGGCTCAGGAAAAGTGCCAGTTGGTTTGGTTCCCCATCAAAGGTGGCCAGAAGGAGGGGGGAATCCACCACTTGCTGTGGTGGCTGCCAGTGAATAGGCTGCCATTCAGGAGCATCTCAGGGCAGGCGGACATGACCTGGCTCAGGAACCCCAGGAGGGGGCTTTCATGACCACACCATTGAGCTGGCTGGCTGTTGCCAGTGCCATTGAGCCAGGATGGGCACCAGTCTTCCCCCCTCCAGGCCTCTCGCCGCTGGCTGGGGTCACTGCTCTAACTCTTTGCCTTCCATTCTCGCTCTATCTGAGGCTTCTGAGCTAGCTCAGAGATGCCTCTGGATGAAACTTCAAACTGGCCAGTCAGAATCAGCTGGCAAGACTTTGGTTTCTCTGGTCTGCACCCTGGTTGCAGCTTCCCTTCCCAGCCATGACTGGGCATCATGGAAGCTCATCCCATCGAGCCTCTCATGAACTGCTCCAGCTCCTGGTCGACCGGGGCAGTTGAATAATTCCAGTCCTCCCCCTTGTCCTCTTCAGTTTTCCTCTACTCTCTTCACTTGGTTAGGTGCAACCTAGAGGTATCCAGAGATCCCACTGGGGCTTCAGTCGCAAAGGTCATTGCCATCGCCTGCCACCATCCCTTGCATTTGGCTGGCCACAGGCCCTCCATCATTGCCGAATCTCCCCTGGCTACTGGCACCTTGGTCCCCTCCATCTGTCTCTTCGGGTGGATGTCCAGCTGTTGGGTCTCCCTCAACAGTGACCATCAGAGGGATACTTTAAAAAATAGAATTTTCCCACCCACCCCATGTCTTTTAGGTCACATGGGCCAATTATGTCAGCCCAAAATTCCTGCTAAGCTCCAACAGGTGTCTGTTGATATGGCCTTAGTTCAGCCAGCAGCTGGTAGATGTTTTGACTAGCAGCTGAGGCACCACATTCCCAAGCTGTCCATCTCTCTCCCTGTGAACTGCAACCAAAAAATGAAAAGGGAGAGAGCATGAGAAAGAGTAGCTTCAGCTGAAGTCATTTTGCAGGTTGACACCTACCTTTTAGCAGCCAGTAAAATGTGGAATAGATAGCACCACCAGGTGGGTTTGCAACTGGCTGACAAATTGTACTCAACATGTAACCCTCAATGGAACTACATCCACAAGGAGGGAAGTAAGCAATGGGGTATTCAAGATTCCATTTTAGGCCCAGTATTCTTCAATATCTTCACAAATTATCTAGATGACGGAATTGAAGGGAAACTCATCAAATTTGTGGACGACACTAAGCTGGCACAAAAACTCCCCAGAAGACAAGTTCAAGATCCAAAAATATCTTGGCAGACTTGAACACTGGGCCCTATCTAACAAATGAAATTCAATGTAGATAAAACTGTATTACAGTTAGGCAAGAAAAGCCAACTGTATAGGTATAGAATAGGTGAAACTTGGCTGAATGCCAGTATCTGCAAGAGGGACCTTGGAGTCCTAGTGGACAATCACTTAAATATTTATTTATTTATTTGATTTGATTTGTCAATTGCTTACAAGATAATAGTTATAAGTATAAACATAGTTATGAATACATGGATACCTATAAGAAAAATAAAAGAAACAATAGGACAGGGATGGTAGGCACGTTGGTGCGCTTATGCATGCCCCCTACAGACCTCTTAGGAAAAGGGTGAGGTCAATAGTAGACAGTCTAAGGTTAAAGGTTTTGGGGTTTGGGGAAGAAACCACAGAGTCAGGTAGACTATTCCAGACATTGACCACTCTGTTGCTAAAGTCGTATTTCCTACAATCAAGTTTGGCGCGGTTAACCTTGAGTTTGTATCTATTGTGTGCTCTTGTATTGTTATAGTTGAAGCTGAAGTATTCATTTGCAGGTAGGACATTGCAATGTATGATTTTATATACTATACTTAGATCGGACTGAAGGAGGCATAGTTCTAAGTTTTCTAGGTCTACAATTTCAAGTCTGGTAGCATAAGGTATTCTGCAATGAGTAGAGGAGTGGAGAACTCTTCTTGTGAAATATTTCTGGATTTCTCTACTGTGTTAATATCAGATACGTAATGTGGGTTCCAGACTGATGAGCTGTATGGTTTAGCAAATGTTTTGTATGCTCTAGTTAGCAGTGTGATATTACCAGAGAAAAAGCTATGTAGGATTAGGTTAACAACTCTTAATGCCTTTTTGGCTATGTAGTTACAGTGGGCTCTGGTACTTAGATAATTTGAGATGAGTACTCCAAGGTCCTTGACAGAGTTTGGATCATCAACAAGGTCTTGACTATTCAGCTTGTATTTTATTTTCTGATATATTTTTTTTGACAATATGTAAGACAGAGCATTTATTTGTTGAGATTTGAAGTTGCCATTTGTTTGACCATTCTGATACATAGTCGAGGTCTTTTTGAAGGGTAACAGAATTATCTGTGGTGTTGAATTAACTTTACATCATCAGCAAAGAGAATGCAATTGCTCTTAATATGATCATAGAGGTCATTTATGTAGAGTATGAAGAGAGTTGGTCCTAGAACACTGCCTTGGGGGACACCACTGTTGATAGGTACAGAATTTGATAGGATGTTTCCAATTTTAACCATTTGTTGTCTGTTTGACAGAAATGCTTCTATCCAGTTATGCAGGTGTCCAGAGATACTGTAAGATTTTAGTTTTAGGAGTAGTTTGTCATGTACCACTGAATCAAAGGCTTACAGAAATCTATGCAGATTGCGTCTATTGCTTTGCCCTGATCGAGTTGTGTAGTCCATATGTTTTTGCAGTGTAAGAGTTGCAGATTACAGGATAGTTTTTTTCTGAAACCAAATTGTTTATTAGAGAGTAGGTTGTTTGTCTCTAAGTGGAGGATAATGGATTGGTTAATAATTGATTCCATGACTTTACAGGTGACGCAGCATAAAGAGATTGGTCTGTAATTTTCAACTAGGCTGGGGTCTCCCTTTTTGAAGATGGGGTTGACCGTGGCTTGTGACCATAGTTTTGGCAAGGAGCTGGTCCTGAAAGATTTTTCAAAGATTATGCTTAGAGGTTTGGCTATGACAGTGGATAGCTTTTTAAAGAAGCAGGCACATATTCCGTCTAATCCAATAGATAGGGATGGTTTTAGATTGCGCAGTGCTTTTTCAACAATCTGTCTTCTGTAAAATCGATATGTATTAGATCATTGTAGTTGTCTGTGGTTCGACTAGGAAGTACTGGGCTTGATCCATTGCTGTTTACAAATACTGAGCCAAAGAATGGGTTAAAGAGGTTTGCTTTGATGGTGTCATCATTGCAGTCTTTGCCATTAGGTCCTTTCAGGGGTGGGATGGACCTTGAGTCTTTTAGTTTGTTGTTTACAAAATTGTAGAAAGCACGGATGGAATTGGTGCATAGGTTTTCCTCTTGTTTAATGTGATAATTGATGCATTCAGTCTTTATCTGTTGGCATAAATTTTTGTATTGGCTTTTGAAGTTGGCAACGTGACCAGATTTGTTTTTCCGCCAAAGTGATCTCTTTTTGGATTGGAACTTCCTTATTATTATGGGTAATCTGTTTTTTTCTGGTTTGGGGAGTTGTTTTTGGTACATATAGTTTGATTACTCTTTTGACTTCAAGTAAAAATATGTTGAAATGGTCTTCAACAGTATTGCATCCAGTGAATAGAGATTGCCAATTAAGGGATGAGAGATCGTTGTCTATAAGATCGTAGTTGCCTTTTTTGAAGTTATAATTGTGGATTACATCATTGTGGTGATTTTTGTGTGGACGTATGTTGAGACAAAAGTCAATCATGTTGTGGTCACTGTTGGAGAAGGGTTCATAATTTGTATTCCGTAAATTGAATATGAGCCAATGCAATCCTCGGCTGCATTAGTAAAGGGATAGACTCAAAATCACATGAATTTCTAATACCACTTCACAATGTCTTAGTAAGACCACACTTGGAATACTGCGTTCAGTTCTAGTCACCGCAATACAAAAAAAGATGTTGACATTCTGGAAAGAATACAGAGAAGAGCAACAAAAATAAGTAGGGGGCTGGAGGCTAAAAAAATATGAAGAATGGTTATAGGAATTGGGTGTGAAAAGATGGACTGGGTGGCATGATACTATTTTCCAAAGCACCAAAAGGCAGGACAAGAAACAATGGTTGGAAACTAAGCAAGGGGAGCAGCAACCTAGAATTAAGGAGAAATCTGCTAATGGTGAGAGTAATCAACCAATGGAATAGATTGCCTTCAGAAGTTGTGGGTGCTCCATCACTAGAGGCTTTCGAAGAGACTGAACAACCATTTGTCTGAAGCAGGCAATTGGACTAGAACGCTTCTGAGATCCCTTCCAACTTCTATGTTCTACGCCTCCTTTATATTTATCCTATAAGAGCAGCCTCCTGCAATATTAACGTTAATTGTAAAAATTTTATAGACATTAATATATAATCCTTTCGTTCAAAGGACATACAGGGGACTGGAGGTAGGAAGGAAATGTCTTTGCTTTCAGTTCCTAACTATACTTGTTTAAAGAAAATGCTTCCATTTATGAAGTCTTTGGTGTGGAAAGCTGAGTTGCAAATGACTGCATCAGGTGGCAGAAGAGGCCATTAATTTTCTGTTATGTTTTCTGGTGTTAAGAGCTTTATTAAAGTTGAACAACTGGAAGAATTTATATCATTGCATTCAGTCACCCCCCTCCACCCCGTTTCATAGCAAGACTTGCCTAATATACAGACCACAGCTATCATCCATTGAATAGTAGGCAAAACCTGGCAAAATTGGAACAACCATTCCATGAATTCCATCTCTCATTTAGACAACAGTAATGTGAGCAAGTGCCCTCTGTTTTTCACGTTATTACTTCTCCTTTATCTGCTGCTCATCTTCCCATAACTGGAATGAGCCACTGTCACTTGTCCCAGCTCCTGCCATCCTAGCAGTTTGAAAGCATGCAAATGCAAGTAGATGAATAGGTACCACATATAAGCAGATAGGAAGGTAACCATGATCCATCTTTCACCATACACTCTGTGTTGCAGCGTGATATCATGCCAATCACATGACTATGGACCTACTCCGGAAAATGTTGGCTCTTTGGCTTAAGAAGTGGAGATGAGCACAGCCCCTTAAAGTTGGTCACAACTAGCAAGATAAAATCCAGAGGGAGACACCTTTATCTTTTTTTTCTTTTCACTTCCTAAATCCACTTTTTGTACTTTACATTTGCCTTGTTCTGCATAAGTTTTCAGGCATTTTTACATCACCTCTTCTTTTATTTCCTGAGCTTTCTGAACAGTTTGAAGATGAGTCAAGATCATTTTTCCTCTCATTGCTCTTTAAACTGCTGAAAGCTTCATACAGCTGATCACAACAAAAAGGAGCAACCGGCTAGTCCCCTGTCCTACTCCCATATGCTACATTTGAGCAGTTTCATCATCTGAACTGACAATGAATTTTGTCTCTGGCCAATTTTCAATGGCCAGTGAAAAGCCACCTCAGTGCTATGGTGGCCTGAGCCCTTGCATGGAGTAATAAAAGCCTACAAAGCAGGTTGAGGCAAATGGAGGAAAAACCACCCAGAAACTCTATGGAGATTTAGCAATTTACTATCTTCACAGCAATTTTTCTTGCACCATAGTTGAGCTGGAAGTAAACTGGATTGGAAACAGTCTATGAGCAGTGCCCGGAAGTGTGCTTGATTTCTTTTTTGCTTTCTCTCCAGAAAATCTCAATTGTGTTTCACTTGGCACATTCCAGTGCAACCTACTATCCTTAACTCTCTTGTGAACACGATCTTGTTCTATAGGTTCATTGTTTAATTTACATTAAATACAATGGAAGTTTACTTAAGATGAAAAAAAATAAGTTTATGGATTGAAAATAGAAAAAATGAATAGATACTAAAAAATTATAGGTCTCTGCAGATCTTTGAAAAGAAATGTGAGTAAAGCACCTCTTTGAAACACCTTTATAAAGCAAGGATTATTCTGCTTCTAATCTGTAGAACAGCTATGACACTTTGCTTTGCTATACTTGTAGTGTGGACCAGTGAAGTACTTATTAAGGGATGTTGCCTACAATTTCCCTATTTTAATACTCTTCTCTCTTCTACAGGAAATCCTCAGTAAACAGGTTACTTGGAGAAAAATTGTGCACACTAAAGCAAAATAGGCCTATGACTGTGACTTTATGTTTTAATAAGCTTAAAATTTCAAAGTAGAATTTTCATTAAATCTGAACTGTCACTTAATCTGGCATTAAATCTGAATTGGAACAAAAGAGCAAATGGAGTTTTAATTGTGCATAAAAAGATAAGAAGATAACGGGATTTTATACATGTGCAAATGATCTAGTGCTTTACTTAATGTTTGAATGAATTTTCTGGAAATTTTGAAGGAAGTGATAAAAATTGTCCCTGGTATGGAAAAGCTTTGAGAAAAATGAAGATTTATGGAAAAATTGAAATATAGTCACTACTTACAGTAGTTTTAGTACTTTTAAAATTATAAAGTTTGAAAGTATAGTTTGTTTAATCATAATTATATATTTCTTTGGTGACTTTACTTTGACATGTGTTTTAATTTATGTTGCAGTGAAGCTAATTCCTAATGAACTCTAAGGAATGGAGCATCTCATAATTTTTGCCTTTTAAAAACAGGCATTCACTTTGAAAACAGGAAAAACCATCAATGCTATACTGTCGTTCAACAATAAAAGTAGTTTATGTATTTTGAAGTTGATCCCCATAGATAGCAATCATTTTCAGAAAAAGAGCTGAGGAAAAAAAGGGAAACCAAAGCTAAGATTAGACACATTGCCATATGAAACAGTCTTTAAAGCCTCATTTTATTAATCTGAACTTCTAGAAGTAGTTTCTACTATTCCTGCTTCTTGTCATTTATCATTTTCATGAACTCATTCATGTTTTCATATATTAACTATTTTTTGTTTAGTAAGCATATTACTAAATGGAGAAGTACTTTTTTCAGATTATAAATATTTAAGCATGATTTATAATATCTGCAAACAATAGACGGAATATGATATAAAAGAAAAAGAAACCAGATTCACCCCAGATTCTGAAAACCTGCATCACATCCAGTAGTAGCACCCCAATGAACAGTATTCCAACTTCAACCATATTCTTTAGCATCCACCCCTCCCTTTCTCCAATTCAGCCTTCCTGAAAAACACACTGGATGAAGGGTCCTGGTCAGTTCCTTACCAGCATACATTAATGAGATACATAAAGCTTAATCCAGCCATGGCACAAGCAGTTCTACAAAGGAAGGCAATAGCAGTCTGCCATGAGCAGTCGCTCAGGTAATTGGTTTATCTACCTGGAAGCAATCTCTACCCAGACAGACAAGTAGTAAAGTCTCTTCCTTGAGGCTATTTCCTTTGTCTTTTCAATTGCTTTGCACAGCCAAGTAAGAGGGAGAAAAAGAAAGGGGGGAGGATGTTAATTTGTGAATTAATAGCTTTTCTCAGCAGAATTGTAAATTCAAATGTCATCTCACATGGTGATACAGCGCCTGGGCTTCTGAGAAAGAAATGATAAATCCTCCTTCTTCCCCCTCCCCAACATACACGCTGACATACATTTGGCTTCTCTGCTCAGGAGACAATCATGTAGGGCAAAACATGCTCCTTTTAATTTGTAGTAACAGTACAATAGAGACTGTAGTGCTGGCTACTATCCACTCGTCCTCCCTAACAGAATCTGGATGACTCTCAGGTTATGCTTTCATTTGTTCATTTCAGACATGCCTGAGAATGCACAAGCTTCTCTTTGAGTTCAATTCTACGTCCACCTACAATAACAGTATATTTGGGGGATGGAAAGAGAAGGTCTCTTTCAAAATGGTACTACTGCAGTCTCCTCTGGTAATCAGATGAATTAATGATCCTGAATTTAAAGTGAATGCTGATGTCCTGGACTTCTAGCCTGTCTTGTAAAGGGGAGAAAGCTTTTATTGTTTCTGAGAAGAAGGCGGGCAACATTAAGAAAGATTCATGGATGGAGACTGAATATGCAATTTTCTTTCACCTTGCCAGGAGGTGCCCCTGGGCTGTGCCTGGCCTAAATTTTCTCCTGTTTCCCCATCTCTGTCTTATCTAGCCATCCTACCACCCTTTCATTCTTTCTAGAAAATTACCTTCAAAATTGAATTCTACTTTTACAAACAAATATAATGAAAAGAAAAAAGTAAACCAGCACAATGATGAATTAAGGTTGTCAGAAGCTCTTCTAGTTATCTTTGTTTTGTTGTACATGCCAATCGGCCTTTGCTGCTGTTGTGGTGCTTATGGTCCACTTGTTTGAATCCCTGTATTGGGAACAGATAACTGATTTATGCGTCTAAAATACCACCATCTTTTCTTCACAAGGTCATAATGGAATTCAGGATGCAAATTTTCATCCTGAATTTTAGTAACCTGGGGCATCCCTTTCTACCTTTTTTATATTATCTGGATGGGAATTTTGCTTCCTTGATTAGATTTGCTATATATAGATTCTTATAACTAATAAATAATCTTCCCTATCCTGGGGTCTTCCATATGAGTTGGGGTTGTAATTCTGGGAGTTGGATGAGATCAGATTGGGAGGGAAAATCAGAAACCTTCTTCCCTTCCTCAAATACAACAGAATCAAATAAAAAAAATTGTTGACAGCAGTTATTAAAAGATTGCCTGAGAACATCTTTATTTAAATCTGCCAGTGATTTGGATTTATTCATCAAATTTGATTACTGGTAATCCATTTCAGGGCTTGGGAATTATCACCCAAAATACAAATATGGAGTGTGATACAGCTGTTACAGGATGAATCTGCTTCAATCTCAAAAAGCAGGAAGAAAAAGAATGCCATAGTCCAGCATATAACTTTTATATACTGTTGTTGCTCTCTAGCCCCATCTAGTGGCCGGAGAGACAAATACCAAGTATATTGTTTGAAGCTGACCCAACCTCTTTACTCTTTACCCACCAGCCCACACTCTCAAAACAAGTGCATGCTGGGAAGACAGACTCTATTTCCTTTAGTGTTTGGAGAAGGCAGAAGCACAAAGACAAATCCATCTTAATCTGTGGCACATGGTCATCCAAGGACAAACCCACATCCCACATAGAGAGCATCACTGGTGAGATTTAAATTACTTGTATTTATTAATTGTTATGTTCAGCAGTAACTCAATACTGCCTATCTTGTATTTGGTTCTCATTGTATGTATTCCTATTTTCCAGTTTCACCATATTCTGTTCTTTCAATAAAGCATTCAGACCTACACACATGGTTTGATTGATTGGGGAATAGATGGGTTTAGCTGCATGTCAAGCTACACACAGATTTTACGTGTAGTGAGGACAGAACAAAGAAAATGTGTTCTCAAGAAGATGAAGATATTAAAACGTTTAAAGACACAGTGTTCGTAAAATACAGAGATTGCTAGATATGCACTGCAGTGTTTAGATATATTTTTTTCCCAGGGGACAGTATAACTGGCAAATCAACCAAAACTGATAACATACAGTTCTGGTCTCAGCTCTAATAGGACCATTCAAGAGGATGTTACTATCCATAACATCTAAAAATAATAAATACAACACTCTCTAAGAGACTTTTCCTTCACTCAGCTGGATTTAGGATTATCTACTTTAGACTAAATTTTAATTTAATTACATTCTTCCAGATACATTACGAAGAATTGAGTGTCATCCAGGGGTGGGATTCAAGGAGAGGTTGCTTCTCTCCTTGTTTAGTTCTCATCCATTGTTTCTTGTCCTGCCTTCTGGTGCTTTGGAGAATAAGTTGACTCCCCTTCTCTTTGTGGCAGCCTCTCAAATACTGGAATACTGCTATCATATCCCCCTAGTCCTTCTAAAACCAAAACCAAAACCAGGAAAAACAGATTACCCATAACAATAAGGAAGCTTCAATCCAAAAAGAGATCACTTTGGCAAAAAAAAAAAAACAAATCTGGTCACGTTGCCAACTTCAAAAGCCGATACAAAAATCTATGCCACCAGATAAAAACTGAATGCACTAATTATCACATTGAACAAGAGGAAAACCTTCTATGCACAAATTCCACCTGTGCTTTCTACAATTTTGTAAACAACAAACTAAAAAACTCAAGGTCCATCCCACCCCTGAAAGGACCTAATGGCAAAGATTGCAATGATGACACCATCAAAGCAAACCTCTTTAACACATTCTTTGGCTCAGCATTTGTAAACAGCAATGGATCAAGCCCAGTACTTCCTAGTCGAACCACAGACAACTACAATGATCTAATACATATCAATTTTACAGAAGACATTGTTGAAAAAGCACTGCGCAATCTAAAACCATCCCTATCTATTTGACCGGATGGAATATGTGCCTACTTCTTAAAAAAGTTATCCACTGCCATAGCCAAACCTCTAAACATAATCTTTGAAAAATCTTTCAGGACCAGCTCCTTGCCAAAACTATGGTCACAAGCCACGGTCAACCCCATCTTCAAAAAGGGAGACCCCAGCCTAGTTGAAAATACAGACCAATCTCTTTATGCTGCGTCACCTGTAAAGTCATGGAATCAATTATTAACCAATCCATTATCCTCCACTTAGAGACAAACAACCTACTCTCTAATAAACAATTTGGTTTCAGAAAAAAACTATCCTGTAATCTGCAACTCTTACACTGCAAAAACATATGGACTACACAACTCAATCAGGGCACAACTCAATCTACATAGACTTCTGTAAAGCCTTTGATTCAGTGGTACATGACAAACTATTCCTAAAACTAAAATCTTACAGTATCTCTGGACACCTGCATAACTGGATAGAAGCATTCCTGTCAAACAGACAACAAATGGTCAAAATTGGGAGAGTCCGATCAAATTCTGTACCTGTCAACAATGGTGTCCCCCAAGGCAGTGTTTTAGGACCAACTCTCTTCATACTCTACATAAATGACCTCTGTGATCATATTAAAAGCAACTGCGTTCTCTTCGTCGATGATGTAAAGCTATTCAACACCACAGACAATACTACTACCTTCCAAAAAGACCTTGACTATGTATCAGAATGGTCAATCAAATGGCAACTTCAAATCTCAACAAATAAATGCTCTGTCTTACATATTGTCAAAAAAAATCAGAAAATAAAATACAAGCTGAATAGTCAAGACCTTGTTGAGGATCCAAACTCTGTCAAGGACCTTGGAGTACTCATCTCAAATGATCTAAGTACCAGAGCCCACTGTAACTACATAGCCAAAAAGGCATTAAGAGTTGTTAACCTAATCCTACGTAGCTTTTTCTCTGGTAATATCACACTACTAACTAGAGCATACAAAACATTTGCTACACCTATACTTGAATACAGCTCATCAGTCTGGAATCCATATCATGTGTTTAATATTAACACAACTGAAAAAGTCCAAAAATATTTCACAAGAAGAGCTCTCCACTCCTCTACTCATTGCAGAATACCTTATGCCACCAGACTTGAAACTCTAGACCTAGAAAACCTAGAACTACGCTGCCTCTGGTCCGATCTAAATATAGTATATAAAATCATACATTGCAATGTCCTACCTGCAAATGAATACTTCAGCTTCAATCATAACAATACAAGAGCACACAATAGATACAAACTCAAGATTAATCGCACCAAATTTGACTGCAGAAAATACAACTACAGCAACAGAGTGGTCAATGTCTGGAATAGTCTACCTGACTCTGTGGTTTCTTCCCCAAACCCCAAAAACTTTAACCTTAGACTGTTTACTATTGACCTCACCCCCTTCCTAAGAGGCCTGTAGGGGGCATGCATAAGCGCACCAATCGTGCCTACCATCCCTGTCCTATTGTTTTTTATTTTTCTTATAAGTATCTATCTCATGTATTCAATACTATATTTATTCTTATACCTGTATCTTGTAAGCAATTGACAAATCAAATAAATACTAAATACTAAAATACTTTTCTCTAGATTAGCCAAACCCAAGTTCTTTATATGCTTTGGTCTCCAGGTCTTTAATCATCTTAGTTGCTCTTCTTCATATTTTTCCAAAAGTCTCAACTTTTTTGCAATGTGGTATCCAAAATTGGATGTAGGTGTGATGCTACTAAGGGTTTATAAAATATTACTAATACTTCAAATGATTTTGAGTCTATGCCTCTGTTTATACAACCCAGGATTGTATTTGCTTTTTTGACAGCTACCATACACTGCTGGTTCATATTTAATTGATCGTCTACTAGGATTCCAAGGTCCCTCTCACAGTTATTGTTTTTGAGCCACATTTCTCCTAATCTGTACTTGTACCTTTGGTTTTTCCTGCCTCGGTGTAAAACCTTGCTTTTCTCAACATTAAATTTCATTTTGTTGGATAGGGCCCATTGTTCAAATCTGTCAGGATCTTTTTGCATCATGTGCTTGTCTTCTGGGGTGTTGGCTATTCCTGCCAGCTTAGTGTTATCTGCAAATTTGATGAGTTCCCCTTCTATTTTATCAGTCAAGTCATTTATGAAGATATTGAAGAATACCTGGGCCTAAGACAGAATTTTGTGGTACTCCACTGCTTACTTCCATTCAGGTAAATATAGTGATATTAAGGACTATTTGTTGAGTACGATTTGTAAGCCAGTTAAAATCCATCTGGTGGTGATTCTGTCTATCAAACATTTTTCTAGCTTATCAAGAAGTAGTCTACTTTGTTGAATACCTTACCTTAGGTCTACGTATACTATGTCCACAGCATTTCACTGGTCTACTAATTTACTCACTTTGTCAAAGAATGAAATGAGATTGGTTTGGGTATGATCTGTTTTTAACAAACCCATGCTGGCTTTTAGTTATAACTTTTGCAGATCTCTTTTTTTATTATATTTTCCAGTATCTTCCCAGGTTTCGATGTTAACTAATTCGTGTGTAGCTTCCTGGGTCTATTTTTTTTCTCCTTTTTTGAAGATGGGAACCACACCAGCTCTTTTTCAATCTTCAAGTAATTTCCCAGTGTTCCAGGATTTTTAAAGATACGGTACAATGATTCTAAGATAACACCTGCCATTTCCTTTAGAACTCTGGGATGAAATCCCAGTGATTTATATTCATCAAGATCAGACAGGTATTCTCTTACCATTTTTCTGCTTATTTTAATTTTTATTTCTAGTCTGTCTTTTACAGTTATGTTTTTGGTAGGTTGGGCTATAGTTTCTTTTTGTGTGAAAACTGATGCAAAGAATTCAATTCTAAATAATCCTCCTCTGTGTTCTGCATAAGTTTGAAGTTCTTCATATGTTTGAAGGTAGTTATCACATCTTTCCTTCATCTTCATATTAAATAAATTGAATACACCCAGTCATTCCTTGTAAGAATGTTAGTTTGTTTATAATTATTTCAAGTCCCTTATCAGTTCGGCTTTCTTTCTGCTGCCTGTTACTTCTTTGCCACCTGCTCTCTTAAGTGAATCTGCTGTTTCCTTGACTTTTTTCTTATTATTTAAAAGCTGAGCTACAAGTATTTTCTATTATTTCAAAACTTTTTTTTAATTATCTTTGGTTTTTGTTGCAAGTCTTTCTTCATTCTGAGCCTTTGCTTTCCTGATCTCATTTTTGAGCCACATTGGCACAGTGATTAGAATGCAGTACTGCAGGCTACTTCTGCTGCCTGCCGGCTGCCTGCAATTTGGCAGTTCGAATCTCACTAGGCTCAAAGGTTGACTCAACCTTCCATCCTTCTGAGATTAGTAAAATGAGAACTCAGATTGCTGATTCTGTAAACAGCTTAGAGAGGACTATAAAGCACAGTGAAGTAGTATATAAGTGTAAGTGCCATTGCTATTTGCAGATTTGGACTATCAGCTGATATTTTGCCTTAGTTATGCATCCCTCTTTCTATTGTTTGTACTTATCCTTTTCATCTTTCATTTTATCAGAGAAATCTTTGTGCAACCATGCTGGTTTCTTCTTGGATTTCTTGTTTTTCTTTTTCAGTGGTATTGTGCTGAACTGGGCTTTTATGATCATATTTTTCAGAGTTTCCCGTGATTCTTGAGTTATTTGCCCTTTTAGGATTTTCTTCCATGGAATTTTTTTAAGGCTCTTTCTCAGTTTGTTAAAATCAGCTTTTCAACTCATAAAATATTTCTATGGTCATTTTATAGTTGACAACAGAAAGTGGGGGGAAGGGGTTTGAAAGAGCAGTGCAGCAGTTTGGAAATCAAAAGTGCATTCCATACATAGTTTTTCAGAAATAGTAACTAGGTGACTGAAGTTTCTGCCATGCAAAAATCTAACTGGAGAACATGATTGATGATTGGCTATGGATGTGTCTCATTGGAGAACATGAATTATGATACACCAAGAGGGTGAGGGAAAACCAGGGTCAAAGGTGACAGTGAATTATGTGTCTCAGAGTCAGCTACACCCAGGCAGTGTTGGACATGTTAACTCCCAATAAATTCTTCGAAGTTTTGGAAGTTTGGCTCGAGACTCATTATTTAATTGGGGTAACGTCCGGAATCTTGACACAGCTCTTTTAAAGTTTAAGACAATGGCTAGAATATATTCTATTGCTTGTGTGTCAGAGTATATTCATTAACTGGCAGAGACATGGTTAACAAAGTCAGCAAGTGAGTAAGCATGGCAACAGACCAGCCAATGGGAGCTGACAGCCTGGGCGTGGTTTGGCTCTGTGTGCTTTGCTGAGAATTGAAACTGAAATTAGAGTTCTGCTCTGAACTGGAGCTGTAACATGTCTGCTTCTGTTTGTGTTTGCTTGTAACCTTTCCTTTTTGGAAGAAACTACTCAGGGGTGGGATTCAAATTTTTTAACAACCAATTCTGTGGGTGTGGCTTAGGTGGTGGGCGTGGCTTGGTGGTCATGTGACTGGGTGGGCATGGCTTGGTGGTCATGTTATTGGCTGGGCGTGGCCAACTCAACATCACTCACATCAAGGCACGCATCTTCTTGCCTGGCCTCTCGTGACTATGGGGATGCTGCAACAGTCATAAGTGTGAAAAATGGTCATAAGTCACTTTTTTCAGTGCCATTGTAACTTTGAATGGTCACTCCACACAAGCAAAGTACCAGCAAAGGAGGGGGGAAAAACTGCAGAGAGGTTCCTGAGACAGGAAGTCTAGTCCTGCCAAGAATGTAATAAGGGTTAACAGAGAGGCAATTTCTGTAAGCAACACCAGAATGTTTCCTTCCTGCCTTCCTTACAGGATTAGGCCAGTAATTTCTTCTAACAACCAGTTCTCCAAACTGCTTAGAATGTTAACAACCAGTTCTAGCGAATAGGTGCAAACTGGTAGAATCCCACCCCTGAAACTACTGGTATTGTATATTTAGTTATATTATGTTTATAAAGAAGTTAATCATCCTGCTGAATCAGTCATCTGTGTGTTTTCTGGATTTGAATTTATGCTGCAAACTCTAACATTAGACTGTCTACTATTCACCTCACCCCTTTCCTAAGAGGTCTGTAGGGGGTGTGCACAAGCATACCAAAACATGCCTACCATCCCTGTCCTATTGTTTCTTTTTTTTTTCTTATTCATATCCATTTCATGTATTTTTAACCATGTTTATACTTATACCTGTTATCTAATAATTGTTTGACTAAATAAATAAATAAATAAATAAATAAATAAATAAATAAATAAATAAAATTGTGTTTGCATAAAATTGAATACCAGTATGATGTGGTCACTCTCACCCAAAGTTCCATCAACTTCAACTTTTTCCATCACTTCTTCTCTTTGTAAGAATTAGGTGCAATGTAGCTTCTCCTCTAGTTCCTTCCTTTACCTTCGATCACAAGTTTTCAGCTAAGATGGTTAGGAATCTGTTCGATCTCTGACTTGCTGAAGAGTTTGCCTTCCAATTGATATCAGGGTAGTTAAAGTCTCCCATTACTACTTCCGGTTTGTCGGCAGCGGCGGCAGGATTTGCGAGCTTGCGCGATCCCCGCCGCGCTAGCGCTTTTGGGGCTCCGACCCAGCCGGTGCACGGAGCTGGGCTGCCCTGCAGGGGCAGCTGAAGGTAGGGGATCCGGAGAAGGGTTTGGGGTGCTGCAGACCCCTCCTGGCCGGCAGAACCCCTTTCCCAGGGCGGTGCAGCGGCGGTCCGGCAATGGCCGCCACAAAGAAGCTGGCAGCCGGGTAAGAATGCGCAGGAGGAAGTGGAGAAAGTGATTGAGAGGAGAAAGTTTTTCTTGGCTCCTAGGACTCTAAGACATATTTAATAAAATTCCTGAATAGTATGACTTTCTGAATAATACCTGCCAGAAGAGGAAAAAACGGCTGCTGGAAGGTGCTGAAAGGATAGCTTTCCCCTTTTCCCTACGGAATAAATAACTGGATATTAAGAAACCTATTTTTTAGGTGGAAATTGGATTTAAGCGATGAGTGGGAAGAGAGAGGATTAAAAAGAAAATATTTGTATGCTAAGATTTGTTGGAGCAGATGCCTTAAGGATTTGAAGACTAGAATATATTGTAACAAGACTTTAAACAGATTTGGACTTTCTTTCTCTTTGATTGATATCACCCCAGAAGGAGAAAGTGAGAACTCTGCCTTGGTTTGGACTGATTGATAACTTTGGGACTGTTTTATCTTTTTTATTTTCTTTTGAATATTCTGGTTGTTGTAAGAAGAAAGAAGGAGAAAAGAAAAGAAAAGATTTATAATGGCTCTTTCTGTTGAGGAACTGAGAAATGGTGTGGAAGAAGCTTTTCTTTTCTTAGAAATGGCGCTTACTAATTATCAACAAAAATTACAACAGATGAAGACAGCAGAGGAACAAGAAAGAAAGGAAGGAGCCATCTTTAATGAATCTCAGAATTTGATCCAGAAAAAGGAAGAGAGAAAGAAAAGAAAAGAAGAGAAAAGAAGAAAACTAAAGGATTTAAGGACTTAAGATCTAAAAAAACATTTAAGAAAGGGAAAAATAAAGTGCAAAACCAATATGATGAGTGTAAACAAAGGGGAAAAGAAATACGACAGAGAAGGGAAGCCGGTAAGGCAGAGGCTAGAAGAAGGGGGTAGAAAGGTTTGTTGGGAAAAGAAAGAAAGGGAAAAGGTGGAGAAAAGCTACAACGTTTTGAAATTGAATGGAAAAAAGAATTTTTATGGATAATGGATAAAGTATAATTTTTTTAAAAAAAAAAGATTTTGCAAGGTACATAAGATGAGATGGTAGTATTGCAATGGTTTAAGAGTTGATAAGAGATTAAAATGTTAAAATGTTTAAAAATGATTGGTATTAAAACTTAATAATAGGAGAGGTTTAGAATATTGTTTTAATTAAAGAGTTTAATAAAATTATGGTATTGATGTTATTATAAAATTTTTATTATAGTATTTCTTTTTAATATTTGGATTTATTCTCTAATTATGCATTTAATTGTGTTGGATGTATTAGTTAGATAGAATGTACCAAGCAAAATCTGATTGGGTATTAGATATTATTTTAAAGATTAATTTGATTAACTTAGGGGAGATAGAAAGGCATCATACTCTGATTAATGATTTCAGGAGAAACTGATTTTCTTTTTTTTCATAAGGGATGAGACAAAGGGATGATAAAAAATGGACAAAAGATACAAATATAATGATTTAAACTAAGATGATTAATTAAGGTAGAATTAAGAAGTGTGAAATATGTGGAGAAGTTAATATAGAAGGTTTAGAATGGTAAATAAAATAAGTAATGATATGTAAGATGAGCATGAATATAATTGAAGTCCATGAAGAGAGAGACACCTGGGTCCAAGTTACTTTCCAAAAGATATTTTTTTATGTTTTGTGTGTTGTGTGTATATGTCTTTTTGGGGGAGAATTGGTAAAAACTTGTAGAAATATAGAATGAGAATAATGGTAACTAAGTCAGAAAGAAACAGATGAAATAATAATAATGATATTGAATAAGAGTAAAGAGAAGTAAAGAGAAATTGAATAAGAGGTTTTGGTATATTATATGGAAATGGTTTAAAACAGAATCATAATTTATCTGACTTGTTAAATTTATAAGGGAAAAAGGTTTAAACATGTAATGAATAATGATAATTTGTGTGTTTTAAAAATTAATAAAACTTGTTTAAAAAAAAAAAAAAAAAAGTCTCCCATTACTACTGCGGTATGTTTCCTACATACATTTGTTAGTTGTTTAGCAAAAAGTCCATCTATTTCTTAAGCTTGGTTGTGTGGTCTGTAGTACATACCTATAGAAACGTCATTCTTTTTTCCTTTTATATTGAACTATATGGATTCTAGGAAGTTTTCATCCTTAGTTTTGTGGATTTCTATAGAGATGTAGTGATCTTTTATATATAATGCAACTCCTCCTCTTTTATTGTTTCTTTTGAATAGTTTGTATCCTTCCATCAGTACATTTCAGTCACGAGTTTCATCCCATCATGTTTCAGTAATAGTTGCCATTGGTGTACTTCAAGTTCACACTGTTTCTTCCCTAAACGTTGAGCATTCGTGTATAGGCATTTGAATCCTTTATGGGTCATGGGTATGTTTCTTATATCTCCTACTTTGTAACTGAGTTTTCTATCCTTTCCATCTCTCTCTACTTCATTGTGTTTTTCCTTTTTTCTTCTTCTTCTTTCTTTTTACTTCCTATTGAATTCTACTGAATCCTAATCCTAATGAACAAAGATGAGGCTGAAGAAATAAAACTTTTGGAAACTTGGGGGAAGTGAATACATCAATTTGGAGGTTCAAGATAATATAGGAAGAAATTTTAAAAAGGTGGAGAAATTGGAGCATAATTGGGGGCAATATGCTGACTCTGTAAACCGCTTAGAGAGGGCTGTAAAGCACTGTGAAGCAGTATATAAGTCTAAGTGCGATTGCTATAATGGAATAATGGGCAGAAATCCTCAGGTCAAGGAAGCTGAAGAATTTCTCAGCAATAAAACACTTGAAGTGCAAGCAATCACCATTATGGTGACAAAAAAGATGGAAAGTAGTTTAAAACACATTTACAGGTGCATTTGGCAGATTTTGACTGAGCTACGAGTAAAATGGGACTGCATCAGAAATGAAAGATAGGTGAATTCACCCAAGAGGTACACCAGCAAGTCACTCATATTGGGTGGGGAAACTAGAAAGATCTAAAAGAAAATTACATTTGTAAATATGGTAAATCTAAAAGCAAAAAAGCAACTGCTACTGGTAAAAAGAAAAGGGCAGTCCTGAGCACTTGAGAATATTGTAGGTTATTAATAGTGATGGGATTGAAAATTTTTACTACAGGTTCTGTGGGTGTGGCGTGGCTTGGTGGGCATGGCAGGAGAAGGATACTGCAAAATCTCCATTCCCTCCCCACTCCTGGGCGAAAGTTACTGCAAAATCCCATTCCCTCCCCACCCCACTAATCTGATTTCCAGCTCCGTTCTCCTGTGCAGGGCAACAAAAGAAGACCCAGCCGATCAGCTGGGACTTGGGAGGTAGTGAATAGATGGGGGCGAGGCTAGTCAGAGGTGGTATTTGCTGATTCTCTGAACTACTCAAAATTTCTACTAGTGGTTTTCCAGAACTGGTCAGAACCTGCTGAATACTATCTCTGGTTATTAACATGATGGGGAGAAGACTGATATTTTTAACTTTGCACTTTACCCACCTAGCTAGGGAAGGAATGCCAAGATCAAATGAATAAATGACCAAATGCTTGGCAGTGCTACGATTAGATAGATTCAGAGCTGGTTGGACAGTTATATTAATAAGTACTTGTCAGTGACTCCTGATCAAGAGGATACACAGTACTTCATTATTTAGCTATGTGCTATTTAGAAATGACTTGGCTGAGATTGTAGAAATTATAATTGTTATATTTGGAGTCAGAACACCTTACAAAACAATATCAAGAAAATTATGGTGGGCTAGAGCAGTGGTCAGCAAGATTAATTTTACTAAGGGCAAATGTAAACTCCTACATTAAAAAAAATCAAATACGACTTTGGTGGATAACAGGCTGAATATGAGCTAACTACATGTATATGAAGCTACTGCAAAAATATAGATATAATTACTCGGGAAGGAAGACATATGTATTTTCTTACAAATTTAATAACAATGATGCTATGATACTTTTAATTTTTTATTGCTAGTTTTAATCACTTATTGTCCTGTGAATGCATTGCATATTTCATATAAATATTATTATATGACTACATTAACTATTTAATTAAACAATTTAATTGAAAATTTGTATAATGCTTTGGGATTTTTAAAGATAAGATGTACAAAATATGTTTTATTTGCTGGTCCAGACATGGATGTAAAATACAGGTGTTGTATTTTATCCTGTCCACTTTCTTGGGAGCAACAGGGTCAAACCATTCCCAGATAACAGGGCAAGAACCTGCCTCAGGGGCTTCCACTGGACCAGCAAATAAAGCACACAAATAAATGTTCTAGATATAAATAGACTGGAATGGAGTTCTTCAAATAAAATTTGTGCATGTGTATTTCAAGCCATGAAATAGTAAGAAATGGAATGGTACTGATACTTCTTCCACTTCCCCCTCCCGCAACCATCCTGTCAGAACCTATTCTTCCCTCCACCATTCAGTCACAACTAATGAAGCTTATTGGATGACAAGCGAAACATCTTCTTCAAGGAGAAAAAAACCCCAGTCCAGTTGCCTTTTGAAAAAGCACCATAGAGACAACTATGACCTGGATGACTGAGAATTTCCACAGACATACTACATGACATTAAAAACCTTATATATGTTCCACGTTTTTCACTGCCTGCACTTGCACAAAGACATAGAGACAGATGGCCAGGCAGCTTATTTCCATGTCTGTGTTACTCAGTCTTTTACTTCAGTTCTAGTGCACTTTTCAGGGAAAAAACCTCCATGAAACTAAGGGCCTTACCATAGTAACCAAAGTCAGTTGTCTCAGATGGAACATTGGAAAAGGAGGTAATGAACCATACATGTGGTACACAGAGCTACCGTTATAATTGTGCCCACAAGCTCACAGCTGACCAATCAAAATGGCTGAAGTAGAATTTCAAAGAAATGATGCTCATTGGGATGCAGATTCCTTGTATACCATTGATGTGAGCCTGAAAAGCACTTATCATAGTAACAGTAACAATAAATAATATATTCAGTAATTGTAAACTTAAACTGTTTTTATACATTTTGATTTGTAGCAAAGAAGCCTAGCTGGTAATGTTTTCTAAGGACACTGAAATTGTAGTACTAATATACAACTTGGAAAGCTGCCCCAAAGATAGAAGAGGAAATTATTTAAAAAGAATTGCAAGGGGCAGGCAAGAAAGTAGAACATCTGGCCTTAGAAGGACTTAACATCAGATAAAAATAATGCTATTTGTCTCTTTGGGAGTAATAAAAGTAATAGTCTCCCCCTCTCTCAGAATATGATAGCTAAGTCTTGTTTTATTTGCTGAACTTTTAAGACCAAGTTTAATGTGTGTCTCTTTAATCAACTGACCTAGCCAATTTAAAATATTTCCTATCCTGACAAAAGATACCAGCTCTTCAAAAATCTGTCTAAACCATTGACCCAATAGTAAACAAACACTGATGAATGTCAAACATATGCCAGCAATAAATCAATGCAAACTATCTGTATTTTTTGGTATTCCTGACAGCACAGGTTTGCATTTGGATGAACCCACTGAGCAAAAAACACTATTGTATAACAGTATTATTTTTTTTAATAAAGTTTTATTGAGTTTTAACAAAACAAATGAAACATCTTATTTGAGTACAGCATGGTTCCAGGTTATCACATTTCCATACAGACACAATTTCATATGTATATTCATCTTATATATTCAACTTCATATCTTATTACTCTTTTTCCAACTTCTCACAATTTCTCCCTTTACTTCTCTTAATTTTCTTTTATGATTCTCATTTTCTTCTTATTTAATTGTATTTCTTTTACCTAAATTTCAATATCTTTTTATTCATTATACTTATACTTTCCTCTGTCTTTTTTACAATTTCATTATGTTCTTTTCCAACATTCTTAAAAAGCAAAATTCCCTCTATGATTGCCAATTGGAGTGAAACACTTTTAAGTCTTATTGTTATTATTGTATGAAATTTCATTAAACATTAAATTTGTGCATTCTAAAATTATAACATTCAAATTTCTAATATGTTTTATATCATATAAATCTCATATTTATCAATCCTTGAGAACAGTTGAAATATTTCCTTCCCTTCTTCATTATTACTTAACTGTTAATAAGCATACCATTGGATAATCATACAGTTTTATCGTATAAGTGATTTACTATTAATAAACAAAATAATTATTCAAATTCATTCTAGTAACTGGTATAAATTTCCTTATGAATCTTTCACATTTCTTTTCAATGTTTTATCAATCTTTAGAAACAATTACAATGTTTCCCTCTGTTCTTTATTATTGCATTAATTATAAATAAACATACCATTACATAACAATACAGTTTTATCTCATAGATTATTTACTTATTTCATTTCTAACTCATTACAGTATTCTACTATCACAACACTATCTTTTGTACCTTTGCAGAATCCTCACTTTTAACTTAATTTAGCCATTGTCTCTGTGTTTTCTAGCTGAGCAAATACCTTTAATCCTAGTACGTTTCCCCTTTTTCTTTATTTCCTGCCTTTGTCCCTCATGAGTTCTTTCCCTTTCTATCTTACCCCCCTTTTTCTCCTCCCTTTTTTTATACCCTTCTCTTTCTAATTTTCCCTTCTGTGGTTTTCTTTTCTGCTTCTCCTTGCTGTTATACTTCCTTTTCAGACTATTTTTCTTTTTGGCTGTTCTCTTTAATATCAAACTTTTAACTCCTTTCCCCCTTTCCCCCCTTATTACCACACTTTGCATTATTTGATCATTGAAAATGGCTTCTTCTTTGTCCCGCCCTTCTTTTTGCTCTTGAGGCTTTTCCTTTTGCTTTTCATAGTTCAGGATCTCCATTTCAAAAAATTCAAATATGAAGCCAAAGTATCTTCCTCCCCTTTCTGCATCTTCTTTCTGTTTTTTAAGACTCATCTTCAATTCCTCCAGGAGTGATGCCATTTTAAACACTTTTGAACAAGCCCCCCAATTGACTTTAAGTAAAAACAGAAGAAGAAAGAAAAGACCAATGCCAAAACCTTTTTTTTTTATATCACTAAATGATCCCAGACTGTTCCTTCTTGTTTCTTTCTTTTACTTTTACTTTCCATGGGTTACTGTATCTTTTAATAAGGTTTCAGTTACAATGTATCCTTGGGAGTCTTTTCAAAGTTTCACTGTTAATCCTCTATTTATCCAGATGGCACTCCATTTTTCCATTATTCCAAGTTCCACCCTTTTGCCTCCACTCTTCTCCTTTTTTGGGCTTTAAAATGACCAAAGAAAAGATCTTTATTCTCCTTTTGACACTTAAATTTCAGCTTAAAGTTGCCTATTAGTGTCAAAGTAAATTAATATAGATTTCTTTCCATGTCATTTGTAATTGTCAATATAAAGGTAAAAAGGGGGTTTTAACCTCCTCTTCTCTCTCCTTTGCCGCTTAAAAGTTTTCTTTCAGAAGTATTTAAGTACTTTTAGATTCAGGGTACCTTGCTTAGATGTTCTCTGTTGTTTAGCCCGGTCTGTCCTGCTTTCCTCTTTGTCTTCCTCCTGTCCAATTTTATCCAGTCGGATTCTTCTTTGAGGTGGCCATTTCTGACCACCGCTGCAACCGCCTTGGGAAAGGGGGTTTAGACCAGCCAAGGAGAAGAGATACGGCTCCCCTCCACTCGGCTAGCAATCTCCCCCCTCTTCACCACCTCTACGGGGTGGCTTCAGCCCTGGATCCAAAGGATCGGGGAGCTCCAGTGGCGACTACAGATCAAAACCGTGCACAATCGCAGATTTCAGTCTGTCGCTGAAGAAACCCAAACCGGAAGTTTCGCATAACAGTATTATTGTGTATAGTTGTGACAATGGACGAATCAATGCACCAGTCTATTTCACAAAATCAGAATGGAAAGGCTCTTGTAGATCATCTAATCAAATGCCCCACCCAGTAAAGGAATTTATTAAAACAGCAATGCATTTATATCAGTGGGAGTGAACACAAACATTTCATTGTCATGTACACGACTAGCACTGTGAAAGAGTTTCTGACTGAAACACTGATGTAGTGTATAATTATACAATATAATTATATATAAAATTATTATTTAGTGAATTTATATTGCCGCCTATTCACCCATGGAGACTCAAGGCAGCTTACAAAACATAAAACCACATTTAAAACAATAAAAATAATAAAAATAATCAAATAAATTAATGTAATAAAATCACCCCCACCCACTCCCACTCCAGCAACAGCGGATCCATTTAATGGGCATGAGCCATTTAATGGGCTCCATCCCACTCTAGTTCCCCAGCCTGCTGGCAGAAACAGGTCTTCAGCACCTTCTGGAAGAGTATTAAAGTGGGAGCCATTCTAATCTCTGGGGGAATGATGTTCCAGAGAGAGGGAGCCACCACAGAGAAGGCCCTTCTTCTGGGTCCCACCAGGTGTATCTCCCTTAGGGATGGGACCCACAGCATTCCCTGCCTCCCTACTCTAACGGATCAGGTAGATGTGACCGGTAAGAGGCAGTCCCTCAGATACCCTGGTCCTAAGCCATGAAGGGTTTTAAAGGTGACAACCAGCACCTTGAATTGCACCTGAGAGCAAATTGGCAGCAAATGCAGCTCCCGCAGAAGAGGTGATACATGTACACACTAGGGTCTTCACAAAACCATGCGGGCCGCTGCATTTTGCATCAACTGGAGTTTTTGGATGCTCTTCAAATGCAACCCCATGTAGAGCACATTGCAATAGTCAAGACAGGAAGTAACTAGGGCACGAGTGACTGTTAGTAGGGGTTGTTGGTCCAGGAAAGGGCATAACTGGCGCACAACCCACAGTTGTGCAAAGGCCCTCCTGGCCATAACTGTCATCTGCTCTTCAAGCAGGAGTCATGAGTCCAGGAGAACCCACAGATTACATACAGGGTCTGTTTGGGGTAGTGCCATCCCATCCAAGACCAAAGATGGCAATTCTCCCTGAGCCAATGAACCCCAAACCCAGAGCCACCCAGTCTTGCCAGGGTTTAGTTTCAACCCATTGCTCCCCATCCAGCCCCTAACAGCCTCCAGGCATTGCAAAAGGGAGGACATGGCATCACTTAACTCACCACGGGCTGAGACATACAGCTGAGTATCATCAGCATGTTGGTGGTATCAGTCCATGGTGATTGATGATCTCACCCAGCGGGTTCATATAAAAGTTGAAGAGGAGCGGAGAGAGTACCAAACCCTGTGGAACCCCGCAAAACAGTGGGCAAGGGTTGGATCTCTCCCCTCCTATCAACACTGAGTGAGAGTGGCCACAGAGGAAGGAAGTGAACCAGGATAGCACAAGGCCTCCCATTCCCATCCCCCAACGCCGCTCCAGGAGAATACCATGGTTGATGGTATCGAAAGCTCTGAGAGGCCAAGTAGAGCAAGGATGGATGCACTACCCCCATTCCACTCCCGCCAAAGATCATCCAAAAATATGACCAATGCTGTTTCTGTCCTAAATCCAGGCCTGAATCCTGACTGGTAGGGTTCAAGATAATCTGTTTCATCCAGAAACCTTTGGAGCTGCCGCGCAACCACCTTCTCAACCACCTTCCCCCAAAAGGGAAGATTGGAGAGAGGTAAGAAATTATCCAACTGGGTGGATTCTAGTGATGGCTTCTTAAGAAGAGGGTGGACCACAGCCTCCTTAAAGTGCTGGGGCACTGCCCCCTCTTGTAGGGAGGCATTAATCACCACCAGAGTCCACCCACCTGTCACCTCCTGGGAAGCTTTCACAACCCAGGAGGGACATGGATCTAAAATACAGGTGTTGTATTTTATCCTGTCAACTTTCTTGGGAGCAACAGGGTCAAACCGTTCCCAGATAACAGGGCAAGAACCTGCCTCAGGGGCTTCCACTGGACCAGCAACCATGCCAGCGTTTAGCTGGGAATGAAGTTGAGTGATTTTCTCTTCCAGAAAATCCGTAATGATGGAGTCACTGAAGCAGTAGGCATGAGCTTAAATGGACTCCAGAAGATGGTACAGGACAGGAAAGCCTGGAGGAACATTGTCCATGCAACATTCATGCAATGGGTCAGACATATAAATATAGTCTGCACACTGGAGAGTCAATCTAAGAAAATATGTTGTCTCCCTGGAGCAAAAGTCAAAGAAGTAATTGAAAACCTTACTAAAATAATCAGGACCGTGGATTTCTACACCTTTCTTCTCCTACATATGAGGACAAATGATGTAACAATGAATCTGAAAACAATAACAAGAGATTATGAACAGCTAGGGAAGAAAGGTAAAGAATAAGGAGCATAAGTGGTGTTTTCATCTATGCTTTCAACAAAAGGCCAACATGTAATGAGCAAGCAAAGGATTTTAGAATCAAACCACCACTGTTTAAAAACTGGTGTCATGATCTGTTTCCTAGATCATAATCTGTATCACCTACATGAACGGCTCCTTGGCAAGGAATGAACTGGACCTCACAAGCACTGGAAAGAATATATTCAGAAAATCACTGGCTCATCTCATCAGAAATGATGTAAACTAAAATTGAGGGGGAGGATGGCCAATTTTCAAAACCTTTAGAACCTAATTCCAAACAAAACCCACTAGATAACCATATAGGAAGGTAGGGAATAAAGAGA
Source organism: Notechis scutatus (assembly GCF_049901735.1). Taxonomy (NCBI): domain Eukaryota; kingdom Metazoa; phylum Chordata; class Lepidosauria; order Squamata; family Elapidae; genus Notechis; species Notechis scutatus. Next base: position 84,502,183 of record NC_142012.1, read on the forward strand.
AAGAAGAAAAATGTAAATGCATAATAGTAGATATAGGAAACATACCTAGGGTCAGTCACAAAGAACTTAAATGCCTGTACACTAACGCTCACAGTTTGGAGAATAAACAGGGTGAACTTGAGGTACTTGTATACAAGGTAAGCATGATATAATTGTCATTACAGAAACTTGGTAGGATGAAATTCATGACTGGAATGTACTGATAGGAGGATACAAATAGATCTATCAAAAGAGGAGGTAAAGTTGCATTATATGTTAGAGATCACTTCCTCTCTACAGAGTTGCACACAACAAAAGACAAAAGCTTTCTAAAATGAATATGTTTCAAAATAAAAATAAAAAAGAATGACATTGCCATAGGTCTACATTACAGGCCATCTAACCAAGCAGAAGAAATAGATGAACTTTTTGCTAATCAATTAACCCAGTGGTTCTTAACCTGGGCGATATCGCCCCCCATGGGGTGATTTCGTTTTTCAGGGGGGCGATGGAACGAAAAGGGGCAATGCAGGGGTGAAGGAACAGAAGGGGGCATTATGGGGGCAATGGAGCAAGAAGTTTTGGGGACACTTTTGAGACTTTTTTCGTACAGTGAACCGCTGTATATCTGTTGTACAAAAACATCAGATCGCTCGCTATTAGTGGATTGAACTGTGTTTTAAAATGTTCCTCCAGCTAGCTTCAGTACAGAATGCCATACATATGTGAATACACATCGCTCATCTTCATGCGCGTTGCGCAGCAGCCTCTATCACTCTACCCATAAAGTAGCATGCCATTGGCCAGAATGGGCAGTGATGGAGGGGTGAGCGCTTCTTTCGAAACATCGCATGTTGAGTGGCTGTCCCCTGTGATGTCAACATAACTGTTGAAACTAGGTTTATCGATGTCCCCGTGTGTTTTATAGTGTTCCAGTGCAGTCAAAAATTTAATTTGCAGTTAGTGCCTTTCATTTCAAAGACCTCTCAACAGAGGAAGGAAGTGTTGAACAGGAGCAGAGAGAGTATCAAACCCTGTGGAACCCCACAAAACAGTGGGGAAGGGTTGGAAATGGGCAAGAGGAAGTGTCGCCAATATTCGATGGAATACCTAAAATTGGGATTCATTCCATCTCCTTCCAACGTACAGCTTCCGTTTTGTCTTCTTTGTGAGAAAACATTTTCAAATGAAGCGATGAAGCCTTCCCGACTGAAAGACCATTTGGTAAGAATTCATTTGGATAAAGCCAACAAACTGATATCATTTTTCCAATCCTTAAAGGCCAAGTTTGAGGGTCGCAGCACTGTTGAGAAGTTATTTGGGAAATCGTCCCTCAATGCTGACAAGGGGCTCATTTGTTCCTATGAAGTATCTTTGTTGATAGCAAAATGTGGCAAACCTCACACTATCAGAGAAATGCTGATTTTACCAGCAGTGAAACAGATTGTTGCTACCATGTTGCAAGCACTGTTACGCAATCGATTCATTTGAGCAATGACACCGTATCAAAAAGAATTGATGAAATGGCTGCTGATGTGGAAGAAAGGCTTATTGACACCTTGAAAAGTACAGAATTCGTGAAAGTACAGATTGATGAGTCAACGATTCATGAAAATGAAGCCTTGTTATTGGCTTATGTCTCATCAATGGAAATGAAGAAATCAGGGAAGAACTGTTATTTGCTCAAAATTTAGCCACTGACACAAAAGGTTCTTCGATATTTAAAAAGGCTGAAGAGTTTTTTAATGAGAAAAACATCTCTTTGACAAACGTTGTGGCATATGCAACCGATGGAGCTGCATCCATGGTTGGATGATATCGTGGATTTCAAGCTCATCTAAAATTGGTTATACCTGGAGTTATGACTATCCATTGCATCGTTCATAGACAGCACCTTGTCTCAAAAAATTTGAGTGGCTGTTTGCATGAGTCTATAAGTTACGTCATTAATACTGTGAATAAAATTAAATCGAATGCCTTGAACAACCGACTTTTTCACAAGCTTTGTGAAGAAAATGATGAGGAGTTTGAATGACTCCTTTTGCACATCGAAGTAAGGTGGCCTTCAAAAGGAAAGTGTTTGCGGCAATTCCACGAACTTTTTGACACAGTTGTCGAATTTCTTAAATCCATTAATCCAAGTCTAAGCAGATCTTAAACTTCGACATCTGGATGTAGCTTATCTCGCTGATGTTTCTGACAAGCTGAATGAAGTGAATGTAAAGCTGCAAGGAGATAAAATCAATTTTCTTAAGGCCAAAGGAGTAATCTGCTCATTTATTTCCAAATTGGACCTCCTTGGAAGCAATATGAGTCACCAGGAGCTATATCAGTTCCCAAGCCTTGGTAATGAACGTCAACTCCAAGCAGAAGATTTGGACGTTTTTTGCTGCCACTTGAAAGAACTAAAAGAAGATATGGAAACCAGATTCTATGATCTGATAAATCTGGAAGCACCCACTTTTTTCCTTTCACAGCAGACTTTGCACAACCTCATCCCAAACTGCAAGAGCCACTGACAGATCTGAAATATGACTGTGAAGCCCAATCATATTTTCAGAATTACGGCTACGATGCTTTTTGGGTGAAAATGAGGAACACTTATCCAATAGCATGGCGATTTAAGAATGAGATTAACAAAAATGGTTCGAGACATCAAGAAATTGGCATCAGCTCACCAAGCACAAGGCAGCCATTGATGTTCTTTTTTTGCTTTTTGTGTACATACATTTTCTTCGTTAATAATTGTCTCAGCTCTTATCGTTGTATTTGCTTGCATTGGATTTCACGTTCCAGTTTGAGTTTTCAGCTTCGTTTTTGAATTCTTGTTGTCCTCTGTAAAACATTTCGTGTTGCATTTCGTGTTGCAACATTTCGTTGCACTTTTTTAGCATGCACTCCAGTTCGATATTAGATTTTGGTTTCTTGGTTTTATAGTTTCAATCTTTTTTTGTGCTCTTTGTGTAAACTTTTTGTGTAGATATATATATTTTTCTTCAGTTTAGAAAAAATTAAATTTGTTGTTCTGATTTTTGTTGCTTTCCTTCTGTAAAAATTTTCTTTGTGTCTTTTTAACCCTTTTTACAGTGTGCATGAATATATATTTTCCTCGAATCTTAATTTAGTTTCAGAGTTTTCGTCTTGAAATTCTTAGTTCCTGCATTGCGGTTTGTTCTTATGCCCTTTTTATATTTCTTTTTGCATCTTAAAATTCACTTGTAATTAAATCATTAAATGTTACTTTTTGGGGGGGCATTTCATTTTCTTGCGATTGAATTTTGTTTTCAGTGGTCATTGCATTTAAGTGTCTTGAATAAATAAGATAATAATGAAATACATGTATCATGAAGTTTGGGAGTAAAGTGACGGGTGGCATCAGAATTTTTCACACAGTTGAGATATGGGAAAAAGACTGGAAATAAATTGTTTGCATCAATATGTCCTGACAACAATTTTAAAGAAAACAAAAAATGTGTTTGCATAAATTGAAGAATTATTTCCCTGTGTTGTGATTGAGAGGTTATGTTGGGGGAGGGGACGATGATAACTTCCTCAATGACTCAAGGGGGTGATTCTTTCAAAAAGGTTCAGAACCACTGAGTTAACCAATGTATGTAGGAAATACACCACAGTAGTAATGGGGGACTTTAACTACACTGACATAACCTGGGAGACAAACTCTGCAAAATGGGAAATCAAACAGATTCCTGACCATTCAGCTGACAATATCACCCAAAAAGTAGAGGTGGCAACTAGAGGGACAGTTATACTGGAACTTATTCTTACTAACAGAGAAGAAGTGATAGAAGGAATTGAAATTGCAGGAATTTTAGAGGATAGTGACCATGCCATGTTAGAATTCAATATAAAGCAGACACAAGCAATAGAACATAACCAAACTAGTGTTTTAGACTTTAAAAGAGCCAATTTTAACAAACTCAGAGAGAGCTTGGGAAGGATCCCATAGATAAATATCTTAAAGGAGAAATCAACTTAAGAAGCTTGGGAAACACTGAAAAATATGATTATAAAAGCCCAGTCCATTCCAGAGGTGAGCTGCTACCGGTTTGCACTGGTTCGCAGGTGGGCCAAACTGATGACCAGAAGGTCGTTGCAGCGAACCAGTTGGGTGTTAGCTGCTCTTTGGAGTGACTGGTTCTATAGAATCAGTCTGAACCAATAGTATCCCACCCCTGAGTTTGGAAAAGCATTCTGGTATGCCTGTATTTCTAGACTAATCCTTATCTTAATTGCCCTGCTGTTTTAAGTGTTTTCAAAAGCTGCCTCTGGGTTAAGCTTGTTACACTGTAAGCCTTAATGGTTCTTGGCAGTATGCCCAGACTTTCTTTCTGTAGACTGTGTTCTCCCCACCCTGGAGTTTTTTTGTGGTACTTTCATTCCTGGGGTTTGACTTTCTTAAACATTGTTAAAGGATTCTTTTAGGCTTTTTGGAATTTACTTCCAACATAGCTGGAACAGCTATTTACAGAAGGGTTGGCATAGCCATAGAAGAAATGGCTGAGAGGCAGGATGCTTGGCATTCTGTCTGATTTTTTTTACTGCTTTTCTGGGGACATGTGATTTTTCCTTAAATCTGGATGATTACCTAAGGATATCTTGTGAGGTGAGTGAGATAAGCTGGTATCTTTAAGTGGTGAAAATTGATCTAAGGATTGCTTCTCCTGGGTGGGAAACTGTGCTTTGTCAGTTCACTGAGCACAGGAGTCTCTTGTCTATGAGGATTCTTCAGTCATCCAGATCATGGTTGTCCCAAAGGTGCTTTTGGGACTGTTCAAGAATTTCAAGAACCGAATTTTCTTGGTTTTCAGAAAGCCCAGTTGCCTCTTGAAAAAGCACATTTGGGACAGGAGCCTCTTGCATTGCTTCGGAATGGGCAAGGCATATGATTGCTCACTGATAATAAGTGGATCATCCTTCCAATTTGTTTTAATTTTCTCTCATGATAATATGGCATAGTAACATGGCACCAATTGTAGAAAGTTAGTACCTACCCCTTCCTAGAAGAATGAAATGTTTTGAGAAATATTAGAAAGGAAGAATAAATTTCCCTGAATGACAATGGAGACACATGTTTTCTTAGAAGGAGAAAGCAGCCCCCACCTTCCTTAATAGCCCACAGAAGATGCCAGTACTTAAGAGATAAAGAGATAGATAGCTATATTCATAGGCAAAAATTCCCTGCAGCAAGGTCTGAACAAAGGCAGAATGGGATTAGCCCTCACTCAATATGTTAATTTGTCTCTTTAGTTTGGCATTTTGTAGCCCAAATATGCCCACCAACTTTCTGGAGAGCTTAAATGACCTCTCTGCTAAAGGGTTTCACTTTATGAGCAAGAGTAACTTGGCTGCTGATAGTTATCCTTGCACTGTAACTATTTTAATTCCTTAATGTGTTCTGGCACCCTGCCTGGTTTGTAATTCTGGGTTGCAGGTACTGCTGATGAAAAGGAAAGTATTCAGACCGAATGGTTTAGGTTTCCATGACAGCTGTGACTCATTGATCTTCAGCATGTATTCCCCCATTCCTAATCTAATGATTGATAGTTAGGGCAGCTTTTTGCAAGCATATAAGCTTTTTGTATTTTTGTACAGGTAATCCTTAACTTACAACAGTTTATTTAGTGACCATTCAACTTACAATGGCACTGAAAAAAAAGTGACTTATGGCCATTTTTCACACTTATGACCATTGCAGCATGGTCATGAGAGGGCGGGCGAGGCGAAGCACCCCTCGACATAAGTGACACCGAGTTGGCCACGCCCACTCAGTCACATGACCACCCATCCACGCCTACCCAACCGGTCATTAGGGCAGACAACTGGTTGTTAAACAAATTGAAGCCCACCACTAGCATTAAAAAACACTAAAAAAGAAAAATGTAAAGCCAAAAAGAAACCAACATGGTTGCACAAAGAACTCTCAAACCACTGAGAGAGAAAAAGGAAAGTATAAAAATTGGAAAGGGGGATACATAACTAAGGCAGAATACCAACAAATAGCTTGAGCCTGCAAAGATGAAGTTAGGCTTTGAATGAAGTAAAACTTGCAACAAATGTCAAAAGCCATAAAAAGTTTCTTTCAACACCTAAAAAACAAGAAAAAAGTCAAAGAAACAATTGGTCCACTAATGGGAGAATATGGCAAAGCAGTAATGGACAGTAGAGAGAAAGTAGAACTACTTAGTTCATCTGTCTTCACACAAAAACAAAACACTACTCAACTTACCAAAAACAGAACCATAAATGACAGGTTAGAAATGCAAATTAAAATAAGGAAAATATAAAGTAACAGAATGTATATCAGTTCTAGATGAATTCAAATCACTAGGTCTTGATGTACTATATCCAAGAGTTCTGAAAGAATTGGCAGGTATGATTTCAGAACCATTGAAACATATCTTTCAAAGTTCTTGGATCCAGTTCTGAGGACTGGAAAAGAACTGATGTTGTCCCCATCTTCAAAAAGAAAAAAGAAAAAAAACAGATCCAGGAAAAACAGATCCAGGATCCAGGACAAATCAGCCTGACCAATCATTAATACCTGAGAAGATCTTGGAAAAGTTAATCAAGCAACAAATCTCTGAATACCTGTCAGATCCCTGAAAGTGATACTGCCATTCAATCGGGAGAAGGGGGGGCTTGAATTCAATTCATTACTATTGCCTGTGACAACTGTTATTTTTTAACTTGTATTCCAGTGCCAAAGCACCCTGAGATATTCTCACCTTTTGAGGAATGTTTAGGAGGAAGGGCCATATGGGTTGTTTCACTTTGAAAGCCAGAAGAAGATGGTCATGGGAACATATGCTTATCTGTTTCTCAGAGTGGCTGGTAGAACAACATTTTCACACCTGTGGGTTGGCTGAATCCACATCTAGCTAAAGGGAGGGGTCTCTAGCGGCAAGCCTAAGGGTACTTAGATGCTGCTTTGAATGTATTGCTATATAACTTCTGCTCAATAAAAGGTTCCTTTTGAAATATTTAGTTTTCAAGAGTTTTTACTTTCTCGAGTTAGAAGGAGAGGCAATCCTTACAGAAAGCAGCGTCTGCAAAAAGGTCAACCTGGAGAAGCAACTTTTGCTCTACCGAAGGGACCTTGCAAACTATGTCCAAACAAAGCAGTGAGCAGGAAAAAGCCAAATGCTGGGGAGAGACATCAACCACCACCCAGCCAGATGCCTGCCTCCTGCACCCCATTGGAGAGGATAGGATGACCCTGGAGGACCCCAAAAAGCCCTGCTGGACAATTGGCATCAGAAAGAAAGACAGCTGGGATGGCAGAAAAACTGGGATGGAAATTGGAGCTAGAAGCACTCTCTGATCAGGAGGAACTAACTGAAGCACTGATGAGGGAGGATCATCTGAAGATACCTATAACCTGGTTGGTGATCGAGACTTTGGAAAATCTCAACATCTGAGGAGAGCCAGAGCGACAGCAAAAGGGTGCTGAAATGGCAGCAACCGTTGATGATGCCAGGATGGCCACCCCTCCTCCAGGAGCAGCCTACCAAGCTGGTGACGCAGCAGCAGCAGCCAGGGGCCCAGCAACCCCCCCTCGGGTGGTGCGTGCACCAGGGCCCATTCCCAGCCAACCCCGAGCTCCACAAATGGAAAGGAACCCCTCCCTTGGGGTGAAATTTGATGGGGATCCACTACAACTGGGATTCTTTGTGGCACAGGTGCAGGAGTACCAGCATGATTTCCAGACCCAAGGATCCCAGGTGTGAGTTGTTACCCTAGACCTGGAGGGAGCCACTACCAGATGGATGGTGATTCTACATTATCCCGACACGCCAGAACTGTGGAACTTCAATTGTTTCATGATGGCCCTGCGACGTCAATTCTAGGACCCCCTCGCAGATCACAAAGCATGCGACCACATTAAAGTCATGAAGCAGGGACGGCGACCAGTGGCAGAGTATACTGAAGAGTTCCAAAACCTTGTGCGCCATGTAAACTGGCCAGAAGATATCCTGGTAAGCTATTTCAAGGATGGGCTAGGTCAGGGCTCCCCAACCACCGGGCCCCGGACCGGTATCGGTCCGTGGAACATTTTCTACCGGGCCGCCGGTTTGCTGGGCGCCGCCATCTTGTTTCGATAAGAAAGTGCTTCCGGGTGAGCTTTTCCGGTTGGAAAGCGGCATTTGGGTCCTGAAGAAATCCTCGCACCTTAGTTTCATCAAAGGGGGGCGGGCGGCTTCGAATGAAACTAAGGCGTGAGGATTCTTTCAGCACCCAAGGCAAGGCGAGCCGAGCAACCGTCCCGAAGCCCATCGACAAAGGTACAAAGGAGGAGTTGAAGGTGGCGGGGAGAAGTGGGGAACGGCTGGCTGGCCGGTCGCTCGGCTCGCCTTGCCTTGCATGTGTGCTGATGCCGGTACCGGGCCGCGGATCATTTTGTGGTGCCAGTACCGGGCTGTGGCACAAAAAAGGTTGGGGGCCACTGGGCTAGGTGATGATCTCTACAATGCCTGTGTGGCCTAAGGTGCACCAAACTACCTACATGAGTGGCATCTCACCACTGAAGAATCTGAGATCGATATGGCCAGAAACCAGTACCGGGTGGCATGAGCATGGAAAAAATCCCCACCCCAAGGGAAGCGGGAGCCCTTCAAACTGCAAACTACTTTTACTTCGAACCCCTCAGCCTGTTTCAAGTGTGTAAAAGAGGGACACCAAGCTGCAGAATGTTGTTCTAAAATACCCGCCCGGAAACCAGAGCATCCGTCAGAGGGAAAACCTGTGAAACCTGTCCAGCATGGGAAGGAGACTGCCCTGAGAATCAGGGAGACCATAGAGTTTCAATCCCCTCCCTTCTTTGGGGAGGAAACTCAGGAATCTCAGCAAGAGGAACCAAACTCATTCAGAAGTGATCCAGAGGATGAGCCACTGGTAAGCAAACCAATTGAACTGCTTATCCTCCCCCTAAGACTGCTTACCCCCAGCCAGGACAGAGATAAAAATCTCCACTTTATTGGACTCAGGGTGCACCCGCTGTTTAATCGGCCCATCCCTGGTAGGAAAATTGAGGATTAACGTAAGAAAGCTGAAAACTCCCATTGCTTTTTGCCAACTAGATGGGTCAGTAGCAGAGGTGGAGCCAGCTTCTTTTGCCACTGAGCCTCTACAAATAGGAATAGGGAGCCACGAAGAAATGCTTACATTTATAGTGGCACCTGGCACGGAATGGCCACTAGTTCTGGGGCTTGCATGGCTGAAAAAATGGAACCCCAACCAGTAGCCAGCACTGGTTTGTCAAAAAGAGATCATGTCAAAGAAATCATACTTCATTTTTTAATAAAGTGATGAATTTAACATTTCATTGAAAACCTGTGGATATAGTATTCTTAGATTTCAGTAAAGCATTTGATAAAGTAGACCACAATCTACTTCTTGGCAAGCTAGTAAAATGTGAGATAGACACCACCACCACCAGATGACTTTGTAACTGGCTAACAAATCATACTCAACCTGTTGTCCTGAATGGAACTACATTCACACGGAGGGAAGTAATCTGGCAGGAATAGCCAACATCCCAAAAGACAAGCTCAAGATCCAAAAAGATTTTGGCAAACTTGAATACTGGGCTCTATCTAACAAAATGAGATTGAACATAGATAAAAGTAAGGTTCTACACTTAGGCAAAAAGCCAGCTGTGTAGATACTGACTAGGTGAAACGTGGCTTAATGCCTGCAATTGTGAAAGGGATCTTGGTGGGATCTTATTGAACTATCACTTAAATATAAGCCAACAGTGTGCAGCAGCAGCCAAAAAAGCCAATGTGCTCCCAGGCTGCATTAATAGAGGGATAGAATCAAGATCATGTGAAGTTCTAGTATTACTTTATAATGTCTTAGTAAGACCACACTTGAAATACTGCATCCAATTCTGGTCACCACAATAGAAATAAGATGTTGAGACTATGGAAAGAATACAGAGAAGAGCAACAAAATTGATTAGGGGGCTAGAGGCTAAAATATACAAAGAATAGTTACAGGAAGTGAGTGTGTGTAGTCTAATGAAAAGAAGAACTAGGGTGACATGATAGCACTGTTCCAATATTTGAGGGGGTCAAACTATTTTCCAAGAAACAATGGTTGGAAACTAAGCAAGGAGAGAAGCAAACTAGAACTAAGAAATTTCCTAATGGTGAAAGCAATCAACCTATGGAATAGCTTGCCTTTAAAAGTTGAGGGTGCTCTATCACTGGAGGCCTTCAAAAGTGAATGGACAATCATTTGTCTGAAATGACATAGGATCTCCTGCTTGAGCAGGGAGTTGGTGCCTTCCAACTCTATTATTCTTTGTTCTGTTTCTGAAGGTAAATTGTTCCTATCAGCCACAGTCCCTTCAGTTTCATTTATAAGTTTGCCAAGAGAAAAAAACCTCAAAAATGCATCCTTGCAGAACTTGTATCCCCATAATCTCACTAACAGCTCCCTGTATGTTTTTCATATGCTTTCTAAGGTGAGCTTTCAAATATTTTCAAGTAAAAGCTGTTCGTTTAAAAGAAAGAAAAAATAGAATCTGATCAAGATGCAACCTTTTAAGGATAGAAGTTTGGCTGCATCCGTCTACTTTTTGGGCCCAGAACTCCACTGAGTTCCCACTGAAGTGAAGGGTTCCACAAAGTGTTGTTTGAAAACCCCATTCTCAGCAACCCAGAGGCTGAGTCTGCACAATCTGCTCAACTAGGGAAGGTTGTTTCTGATACAGCAGCTGAGGTGAATGAAGCCCTTGGGTTAGCAGGTTATATTTACCCAAGCAAATGGCTCTATTCCTAAAATCATCCTTCAATGCATTTCCATATTTCTGCCCACTGTGCGGACCCAAACTAGACAAATATATTGCCCTGTTCAAAAGAGTTAATACCATAGAAACACGTATAACATCCCTTGACAAGCAAGATTAACAAACCTTGAAAAAAAAGACACGGCATTAAAAAAAATGAATATCTAACGACTACAAACCACATCTCTACCCAACAACCACAACCAAAACCCAATCCACAAAAAACCACAAATCCTACAAATATTGATATCCCATCCTCAACAAAGAAGCCGTTGAGCATGAACAGAAGCATCCAAAAGCCATCTTATTTGGTCTAGAGGACAATGACAATGATGACATCACCAATGTCCACAACATCATCAGAGACTATCAAGCATCAACCATCTCCCTTGATGAAATACTTGACATTTCCCGTGTCGGTCCAGAGCTCAAAAACAAAGATGGCTCGATAGCCCCATGCCTCTAAAGGGTCATTTGCAAAAATGAATCAAGCAAACGTAAATTCATTTTCTCAATAAATTCACTCACAAAGAGCAACAACAGCCATAAGAACCTTCATTCTTGCCCTGATCTAATTTTACAGCAACGTGTACAATCCTGTGAACTATGCTCTAAGCTCAAAAGACTACATGAATTAACTAACCTATACATTGACTACTGTGCAGAATGTATCAAAAGCAAGAGCCACAACCTATGTCCCAATAACTATCACCCAAACATCCAACATTAGGGATGCATGCCCCTTACTTCCTCCAGACCCGCTACTATATATCTTAAATGCAAACTATTCAATGCAAGAAGCCTCGCAAATAAAATGCATGAATTCCTCATCTTACTAAGCACAGCCACATTTGACATTATATTTGTCTGTGAGACATGGTTGAATGCATCTTTCCCAGACTCCATTACCACTGTAAGAGAATATCATGTTCATCGGTCTGATCGTGAAATCCATAGAGGAGGTGGAGTTGCTATCTTCTATAAAAAGTCTTTAAATCAAAAAAAGATTCAAGTTATACAAGAGCTTGCTCTTCCTGAGTCCATGAACTGTCCTCAAATACTTCAATCCGCTTCTTACTATGCTATCGAACCCCTGACTATGGTATAATTCATGCAAACAAGCTAACTTCACTACTGATGTGGGCTGCCTCTATCTACACCCTCTTATTTTTCTTGGTGACCTCAGCTTACCTCTTATAAATTGGACACTAAATGAATGTACATCTGAACCCATTCATGCAACCCTGTAAAAAGTTGACTAAACAATACCAAGCAGACTTCTGCAAGCTCAAACCAATTTACACCCTCAGGAACCATTTTCAAAGAGTGATCATAGCATGACTTTGGTCTTCCCCCCAAAAGGAATAATAGGTCCCCAAAATACAATTTTAAAAAGCCAATTATGAACTCATAGCTGCTGACTTATCATCTCTTGATTGGCACTTTCTGTTCTCTGGCTGTAATACTACAGAAGAACATTATAATACTTTCTTACTTGAACTTGAAAGAGTCATTAAACTATATGTTCCATTAGTAACCCACAAAAACAAAACAAAAAATTTACCCAAAATAATAACAAAACTTCAATTAAAAAAAATCATTATGGCGTAAAAACAAAACTAAATATGTAGCTAATTTTAAAAACTGATACAACACCTTATGCCGATAGATAAAGGCAGAATGCATCAATTACCACTGCAAGCAAGAGGAAAATCTTCTACGCACAAAATCTACCCCCACCTTCTATAACTTTGTAAACACCAGCCTGAAAGACTCAAAAACCATCCCACCCTTAAAAGAACCTAATAGGAAAGACTATAATGATGAAACCATTAAGGCAAACCTCTTCAACACATTCTTCAGTTCAGTCTTTGTAAACAACAATGACTCATGCCCCACATTTCCAAGTTGTACCACAACTAGCTGCAATGATCTACTACATATTGACTTTACTGAAGATAATGTAGAAAAGGCACTACGTTACCTAAAACCATTCTTAATCTATTGACCCTGATGGCTTATGTGCATACTTTTTTAAAAAAGCTCTCCACTGCCATAGTAGAACCCCTAAGCATGATATATGAGATATCATTTAGAACCAGCTCCTTAATGAACCTATGGTTTTTAGCAACGGTCATCCCTATCTTCAAAAAAGGTGACCCCTGCCTAGTTGAAAACTACAGACCAATCTCATTGTGTTGTGTCATGTGCAAAGTCATGGAATCAATCATTAACCAATGCCACCCCTTCCACCTAGAGTCAAACAATCTACTCTCCAATAAACAATGTGGGTTCAGAAAAAAATTGTCCTGCAATTTGCAACTTCTACACTGCAAAAACATATGGACTACACTACTTGACCAGGGTAAAGCAATAGATGTAATTTACATAGACTTCTGCAAAGCCTTTGACTCAGTGGTACATAACAAACTACTGTTAAAATTAAACTCTTAAGGCATTTCTGGATCCCTTCATAAGTGGATTACTGCCTTCCTGTAAAACAGACAACAAATAGCTAAAATAGGAAATGCCCTATCAAACTTTGCACCAGTTAACAGCGGTTTCCCCAAGGGAGCATTCTAGGACCCACACACTTTACACTCTATATAAATGACCTTTGTGATCACCTTATAAGTAATCTTCACTGATGATGTAAACCTATTCAACACCACCGACAATGCTACCATCCTTCAAAGTGACCTTAATTAGGTGTCTGAATGGGCAAACAGTTGGCAACTCCAAATCTTGACTAACAAATGCTCTGTCCTACACATTGGTAAAAAAAATCAATACACCAAATACAAGCTAGGCAGATATGACCTCGTTGATGACCCTCACTCTGTCAATGACCTTGGAGTTCTCATATTGAATGACCTAAGCTCCAGAGCTTACTGCAACAGCATTGCCAAAAAGGCTTTAAAAGTTGTAAATCTAATCTTACGAAGCTTCTCCTCTGGTAATACTGATTTGCAAACTAGGGCATACAAAACCTTTGCTAGACCAATACTTGAATACAGCTCTACTATCTGGAATGTCACTTTATATCAGACATTAATACAACTGAGCGAGTCCAGAAGTACTTTACAAGAAGAGTACTACACTCTTCTGTTCGCAACAGAATACCCTACAACACCAGACTTGAGATTCTAGGCTTAGACAACCTTGAACTATGCTGGCTAAGATTGGACTTAAGCATAGTACATAAAATTATCTGTTCAATGTCTTACCAGTTAATGAATATTTCAGCTTTAACCACAACAACACAAGAGCACACAACAGATATAAACTTAATGTAAACCACTCCAAACTTGATTGCAGGAAGTATGATTTCAGCAACAGAGTGGTCAATGTCTGGAACTCACTACCTGACTCTGTTGTAACCCCCAGTCCTTTACCCTCAAACTAAACTCTATTGACCTCACCCCATTCCTAAGAGGTCTATAAGCGGTGTGCATAAGCACACAATCATGCCTACTGTCCCTGTCCTATTATCCCCAATTATTCATACCCATTTCCTGTATTTATACTTATGTTTATTCTTATTTCTAATAAATAAAAATAAAAAAAAATAAAAAAAATCAGGCCATTGGGTTTAGCTGACTACTTATTTGTTTGGACACAACATGTTATGTGGACACAAGAGTCAAGTTTTGTTAACTTGTATTCAGGATATTTTTATGTAATGTGAATTGAACCAGGGATTATCAAAGAAATACATAAATAAGAATAGAGCTGCATTGGAAGTAGAATAAAATAGAGGCTACTGAAATAATGGGGCTAACTAGAATCCTACTAAATTTCTCTTTTAAAGATTGGACACTTTTTCACTTACATCCTTTCATGCTACCAAGATTCTGGTCTTCTAAGATTACAGGTAGTCCTCAATTTACAACCATTTATTAAGTGACCCCTCAAAATTACGATGACACTGAACAAAGTGTTTTATGGCCACTTTTCATCGGTACAATAGTTGCAACATCCCATAGTTCACAGGATCAAAATCCAGATGTTTGGAAACTGGCATGTATTTATGATGGCTGCAGTGTCCTGGGCTCACCTTTTGAGACCCTCTGACAAGCAAAGTCAGCGGAAGTCAGATTCACCTAACAATCATGTTACTAACTTAACAACTGCAGTGATTCACTTAACAATTGTGGCAAGAAAGGTCATCAAATGGGGCAAAATTCACTTAAAAATGTCTTGCTTAGCTATGGAAATTTGGGCTCAATTGTGGTTATAAGTCCAGGACTATCTGTAGTTCCAAGCAGAATTAAAATTGCTTTGATACAGCATATCTTACAGTGCTTACAGGTGAATTCTGCCTGCTCTATTCAGTGAGACTTGCTTTCAAAAAGTATTCTCGATTATGATATTCAAATGCTTTCTCACTTTGTTTTAAATAGTTTGTCAGCTTATTAGGGTTCCAACTACTTTCCCAAAGGAGTGAAGTGAAGTGAACCAAAAAAGGAGAAAAAGCTTTCCCCTACCTTCGTCACGTTTCCTCTTCTCACCATTTGATCGAGGAATCCCCAGAATCCCATTAATGGAGTAGGAGCCCACTGGATCATTGGAGGCACTGGAGACAGGAGGGGAAGCTGTACTGGGAACTGGACAAAATAAGAAAGGAAAAGGGCTCAGAAGAGCAGGAGCCATCAGCTAGGAAGTGACATATACCCCCAACCTCATTTGAAGACCTTGCCAAGAGACCAGTTCCAATTAAGCCAAGATCCAAAAATATGTGCTTAAGAGTGTCACCAATTGTGAATCACTTTCAAAAATATCTCTGTGCATTACATTTCCTATCTTAACATTTCCAGGTCTAGCTAGAATTTGGTAATGGGAAATTACCAAACTTGGGTATCTGATGTGGATGTTGCAGCTGGAGCCGAAATGTGGCAGCTGGTGGAGATGATGCCTCCTTCCAGCTGTATCTTCCAGCTGTTATATTTGGCATGGGCGGGTGGGGGGTGGAGAGAGATACAGAAGGCATAGGACTCATTTGAGGCCCAAAATTGTGGGAGACCACAATTCTGTATTCTTAATTGGCATTGTTACTGTAGCTTCACTGTAATATTACAGTCCATTTATGCAATGGAGTTCTTTTTCAAGCAAATCATAGAATCACAGAATCATATGGCTTGAAGGGCCCTTGAAGGTCTTCTAGTCCAACCCACTGCCCAACACCTTATTCCATCCTTGACAAACAATGTCTTGTTTCCTTGAGAACCTCCAGCAAGAAAAGATTGGGCAGCCATTTGTCTGGGATGGAATTAAGTCTTCTGCCTTGGGCAAGGGGTTGGACTGTAAGAGCTCCAAAGTCTTCATTAGAAATGAAATGCCGTTTAAGTAATCCTAAATTAACCTACCAAATCATCAGAGGCTTTTGCAGAAACCAAATCATACATATCAGAGGGGACTATTAAATATTTCTTTTTCCCCTCCCCTCTCTTAATTTTTGTTTTGTTTTAAGAACTGCATAGAAGAATTCCCTGTTAATCCATTCCTACTCCTCTCTCAAGCAGCTTTGGTAATGGGATATAGAGGTCTTCTTACTCAAGGTCTCTCTTGCCCAGGGTGGCACAAAATTAGATTGAGAACTGCAGTGTGTTTAATGTGCTACTTTGACCTATTAAGCCTTTGGGATGATATTCTCCAACTGGAATTGACCTAAGTGAACACCCAGGGAAAATGAATGGTGATCAGTCATTATCAGTCAGACTTCTCTACCATCTCTACCCTAT
The DNA here is from genome assembly GCF_049901735.1 of Notechis scutatus. NCBI lineage: Eukaryota > Metazoa > Chordata > Lepidosauria > Squamata > Elapidae > Notechis > Notechis scutatus. The sequence goes on from NC_142012.1 coordinate 84,518,716, forward strand.
GAGGTTTATCACCTATTGGAAGATGGTGACAGAATTCTTCCAGAGGGTCTTTAGTTTGGCTTAATTAGGACAATGACATTATAGGATTGTTTTTGGATATTTTGCTGGATATTTAATGTATATCTATACATGTTATTTCTTATTACTATTTATTTTATATATTGTATATATAAAATATATTGTATGTATATATTAAATGCTCTTTACTGTATATGTTTCAGGTTGAAATGTATTGTGTACAGGCAAGAATCTTTTGATTGTGGCAGCACTAAAACAGAAATGAATGAATAAAATTAACCAATCCAGAACTTACAGCTTGTTCTTTCTTTTTTAGAAGCTTAATAACTAGTTCAGTGCAGAATTGCAAGCATTTTGAATATATATCTAACCATCTGGTAAGACAATCCATACCATTGGTTAACAGCTTTGAGTGTCAGGAAATTCCTCTTCATATCTATTTCTTTACAATATCTACTCCTTAGTTCAGCACTTACTCTCTGAGAAAATAAAGAACAAATTCACTCCTTTTTTATACAGTATGACCTTTTCTAGGATTAGCAGTTGGCTGACCTATCACTTAGCATTTGGTCCCTAATGGAACCACATCTACATGGAAGAAAGTATACAGTGACAGGTGTGAGTGACCAGGAACAGGAATTGAGTTCAAAACACTAAAAAATTTATTACATGTTACCTATATTCAAGAATCTGATCTACTAATGGTGAAGCTAAATTGGCACAATAAAGATCCACGATATTCACCGGGGGCTGAACTTGGGTTTCTTGTGGCTGCACAGCAATTCCAAACAGATGACATGTTTATCCCCACCTTTGGGCTCAGCCTATTCATCTCCTTCAGATACCTCAAGGTTTTCTCTTGGGCCCAGTGCTCTTCCACATCTTCATAAATAACATAGGTAAGGTGAACGGAAGGGGTATTCATCAAATTTGCAGATACCAAGGTAGTGGGAATTGCTAACACTTTGGAAGATAGACCTAAGATTTAGAAGGATGTTAACAAACTCGAGCATTGGGCCCTAGCCAGCTAGATGCAGTTCAGTGGTGAGAAGAGTAAGACCCTACATTTAGCCAGAAAAAAACATATGAACAGATACAAAATAAGTAGTACTTGGCTCAACAGTAGTTCCTGTGAGAGGCATCTAGGTAACCTGGTGTACCATTACTTGAGTGTCAGCAATGTGCTGTAGCTGCCCTCCAAAAAGCCAAAATGGTTCTAGGCTGCATCAACAAATGTCATGGTCATGGCAATCATGGAAAGTAGTGATACTACTGCTTTATACTGCACTGGTGAGGCCACAGGAGGTATACTGAGTCCTATTCTGGTGACCATGATACAAAAATTGAGGTTATATTGTACAATGAACAGCTAAGGGAACTAGACACGTTTAGCCTAACAAAGATCAGGGTTAGGGATGACATGATAACAGTCTTCCAACATTTGAAAGACTGTCACAGGGAAGAGAGGAGTCAATTTGTTCTCCAGACTGAGGGCAGGACCAAAAGCAAAGGGTAGAAATTTGTCAGAGGGAGAACTGAAACTAAGGAGGAATTTCCTAGCATAATCAATCAATGGAACAGTTAGTCTCCCAGAGTTGTGAATGATCCATTGCTGGAGGTTTTCAAGAAAAAGATTGGACAACCATTTGTCCAGGATAATATAAGGACACCTGCCATGAGCAGAGGGTTGAACTAAAAGACCTCCAAGGTCCCTTCCAGCCCTATGGTTCTATGATACTGGACCTAGTATTCCAAGAAAAGCCTGAAGGAAGACCGAATCAGGGACAATTATTTCCCACAATTTGGACTAAGTCTAATGAATATATCCCACAGTAGATTTGCCTTGCGAACATAATCAACACTTGTAAACCACTAAGGTACCCTGATCTTTTTCAGATATGCCGTACATATCTTCTCTGACAGGAAAAAGAAACTGTCAGATTTTGAACATAAACCTTATGCAACTTTCTGGAAAAAAACAACAACCCTGGTCTTTCTTGCCTGAGCTAACTTTTAGGCACAAGTTAGTTAATTTCTGAGAGTTTTAAAACAGGTTAAAACTGGTTATTATTTTAGTTTTAAATAGATAGAAGAAAGTGGTATTTTTAGCATAGTCCCTCTTCACTCTCCCTGAATATCCCTACCGCCCCCGCCCCTTGGGCAATACATTGTAGTTACTTATGCACTTTGTGACCTCTTCTATGTCTACTACACACTTACTAAGATCACCAATACCATAATAATAAAATGGAGTATCATGGCCTAGAAAATTAGTGAAATATAAATGCCTAAACAGCAAATAGAATATGTAAATTTAAACATATAGATCAAGATACATGCATAAATCCAATAAGATTATAACTATCATTTCAATTCCTACAGCAATGACTATTTAATCCAGATTACAGCAAATGAAATCCCATTAATCCCATGGCAATTGCAATAGAGTAGAACCTAGCAACTTTCTTAGAAGTTTCTGCAGAAATCTTTCCTGATAGGAACTATACAGTCTCAATTCAGTCCAGCCATTGCATCTAGCAAAGAGAGATGCATCCTATTTTGTTGGCCATTAGTATTTAATATATTAAAATGCAAGGATCAACATCTCGGGTAAATCCAGACAGGACTTGTACTGATAAGAGTGGTCAGTCGAATAGGATGAGGACGATTGTTCTGATATGCATCTATGTAGAAGCAGTGGCACTCTACATAAGGAATAGTATCAGGGGTGGGCTGCACTGGGTTCGCACGGGTTCAAGCAATCCTCTAGCTAAGATTCTGCGCAGTTCAGCGAAATGGAAAATCCCACCCCTGGCTGGCCCCACCTACCCCGCCTCGCCCCTCCTAGGAGTCCCCACGTGGCCCATTTTGGATGCCAGGTAAGTTATCAGGGCCCACACAGAGGCTTGGGGAGGACAAAAAATGGGCCTCCCAGAGGCTCCAAAAGGTCAGAAACAGGCCTCTGTTTCTGGCCTCTGGAGGGCCTCCAGAGCCCAGGGGAGGCTGTTTTTGCCCTCCTGGAGGCTCAAGGAAAGCCTCCAGAGCCTGGGGAGGGCGAAAACGGCCCCTGTCCCATGGCGCAGGAGGCCAACTAGGCCATGGCCACCATGGCCCCACCCACCCAGCAATTGGGCAGAGAACTATTCGCTGAAATTTTTGAAGCCCACCCCTTAATAATATTGAGGGTTCCCTTTATGAGGTCTGAAGTAGATCATTGAACCTAGATAATCTAAACACATTTCTGTTTGAGGGAGAAAGTATTTTTAAAATCTTGTTTGGAATAATGAAGAAAATGTGATAAAAGTTCCATGAAACTTAAGCTTTGTCAGTCAAGGTCAAGGAGTTGTAATTTTGCCTCAAAACAATATTTCCCCTGTTCTCTTGTTGTTAAGACAAAAATCTGTCCTTAACTTTGTCATCAGGTCATCCTTGTTAAAAGGTGTAAGAAACAGTAGGGGTTTAGCAAATGTTTTGAAGCAATTTCATTGCAATGTAACTGTTATCAGCAAGAATTTTTTAACTGTTTTCTCTAGCATTATGTCAGATGCCAATTTCAGCTTACTATAATAGGATCGTGAGAAATATTACCATTATTTACATTTAGCTAAATGATTTGGAAGCTTTAAATCAGGAGTGTCAAACTCAGTTTCACTGAGGGTTGTGTTTGACCTCAAGGGGGCTGGGATGGGCATGGCCAGCATGATGTCATTTGTGTCAGGGGGCAATTGTGGTGGCCTGAGCACTCTGCCAGCAAAAACGGGCTCCCGAGCCCCATTTTTGGCTGGGACAGCCTCCTGTAACCCTAAACCTCTGCTAGCAAAAACGGAGCTCAGGTGGGCTGTGCATGCCTCCTGGGCCCTGTTTTCAACCATAACGGCCTCCTTCAGCCCTCTGCCAGCAAAAACGGACCTCTGTTTTCGCTGGCAGAGGGCACTGCGGGCCAGATCTAAGAACCCTATGGGCTGCATCCACACACACACTTGAGTTTGACACCCCTGCTTTAAATGGTTTGTCATTTGGTGTATTATCTATAAAGAGGCAAATTTCCCTTCCGGTAAAAGAAAATTACCAAACAAAGGTAATATTAATCCATAAAAGAACTTTAAAAAAAAAAAAAGTCAAGTTGAGAATTAGAACTATTTACTTTTATAAATACTAAAATATTGATGGCTATCAATATTGTAAAGAGCTAGATTAAAACCTTTTATATGATTAAAACAGTGTTTGCACACATGTTTTTCACTTCTTTGATATACAAAAGCTGCAGACTCCACATGAAGGAGCTTAGGGAAAAAATGACGTGCAAAGAATCAATTTTAAAAATATTTTGCAAGGGAGAGGGGGAGAGAATGCAACCCAAATACTGCCAAGAGACAATTTTTAGGCAATCTTTTAGGCCATATGATATAAAGCAAATCTTTCAAGTCTTTCAATTTGCTTTTCATCAAAGGAGTGCCAGGAAAAAAAATTAGCCACATCAGTTACAATTTCTTAGATGGTCATCTCTAAATTGAGCGACTGACCTACTGGCTTCTACAGTGGTGGCTAAACTTACAATAAATGTGAGATAACTTTTTCTGTCAGTTTCCTGGTGTAGACCTAATGCTTAAAATCTATTGGGATTAATATCACTTACTTAAGCTAATAATTTCGTTTCTAGAACCTGTTCAGTTTCTGTGTGCATTTCTGTTTCCTTTTAATGCAGTCAACATAAAGTCTTACAAAAAAATAATAATTGATAGATGTCCTGCAATAATAGATTGTGCTATTCATGTTAAAAATATTATTCTTCAAAGCTAGAATTTTAACAATTTTTAACTTCTACAGAATGATAGAAGGAAAGGGTTCAGGAAACTAAAGTAGCCCTTTTCTATGAAAAGAGGCTCTGTCTACATTATAGTATATTTATCTGGCCCAGCTTCAGAAAATATTTCTGGTCTTGTGATCTGTAGAGTTGGAGCAAGCCAATAAGATCTTCAAATTCAATCTGCTGCTCTGTGCAGGAATCTACATTGAAACATTTCAGAATAAGGCTGTTTAGCCTTTACTTCTATCAGATATAATCTAGCTGTCCTCTCTTGAACTGTAGTTACAAAAAGTAACTTTTTCTTGTGGTAGAGCCATGTTAGTCTAGAAGAAGCCATGTTAGTCTAGAAGAAGTCTGGTAGTATTTTTTTCAAGCAACATTGTTTATTAAGAGGCATAAGCTTTATTAAGAGGCAGAGACATCAGAGGAACTGAGGTACAGTTCACAAATGTCTATGCCTCTTAATAAAGGGTGTTAGTTGGAGAACATGCTACCAGAGTTTCTTTTTCAGTAATATGAATCTGTCTTAGCCTTTTAATATCCTTTACAGTATTTAAAGTGTGTCACCAGATCATTCATCTGTCTTCTCAGAGCTTACTATTTCTGGTTTCCTCAATCTCTCTTCTAGACTAGTTCCTCTTCATCCATCTTGTGTATCTGAATTCCGTTTTTCTTTATTTCTTTACCGTGTGGTGTCCAGGATTTAATACAAAAATCAGATGCAGTGTGAGCCAATACAAAATAAAGTGGAAAAATAACTTACTGTATTTTAGGAAATATATATTTTGTTGATATAAAACTGTATTTGCTTTTTTTGCATTCATATTGCGCTGGTGAGTCATATTCAAGTTGTCAGTTACACTTCCAAGATCTTTTTTGCAACAACTGTTACATAGTCAGAAATCAACATTTTATAGCTCTTTATTTGATTTCTGTCTCCTATGAAGAATTTTGCCTTTATCTCTATTAAATTTCATACTGTTATTTAGATTTTTATGTAAATCTTCTATCAAATGCTGTAACCTTTCAAAATATAAGCATAAGTCTGTTAAAAAAAAAAAAAAAGAACATTCCCAAGATTGAATTTTGTGATATCCCACTTGATACCTATTCTTAGTTTTGATGATGAGCATTGGTGAGTACTTTTTGAGGGTGACCATTGGTAATTAGGGGACTGGAAGCTAAAACATACAATGAATGGTTGTAGATAAGTTTACTTAATGAAGAGAAGGACTATGGATAACATGATAGGAGTCTTCCAAAATTTGAGGCAGAGGTAGTATTCAGCAGGTTCTGACCAGTTCTGGAGAACCGGCAGTGGAAATATTGAGTAGTTTGGAGAAGCAGCAAACACCACCTCTGACTGGCCCCACCCCCATCTCTTCTCTGCCTCCCATTTAGTCCCAGCTGATTGGCTGGGTCTTCTTTTGTTGCCCTGCACAGGAGAAGAGAGCTGGAAAGCAGGTTAGTGGGGTGGGGAGGGAATGGGATTTTGCAGTAACCTTCCACCAGGAGTGCGGAGGGAATGGAGGTTTTACAGTATCCTTCACCTGGAGTGGGGTGGGAATGGAGATTTTACAGCTTCCTTCCCCTGCCATGCCCACCAAGCCACGCCATGCACGCCATGCCACGCCCACCAAGCCATGCACACAGAACCGGTAGTAAATTTTTTTGAATCCCACCACTGATCGAGGGGCTGTCACAGAGAAGAAGGGATCAATTTATTCTCCAAAGCACCTGAGTACAGGGCAAGAAGTAATGGATAGAAACTTAGGAAGGAGAAATCCAACCCAGAACTAAGGAGAAATTTCCTGACAGTGAGAACAATTAATCAGTGGAACAACTTGCCTCCAGAAGCTGTGGATGCTTCATAACTGGAAGTTTTTAAGAAGAGATTGAACAACATTTGTCCACAATGATATAGGCTCTCCTGCTTGAGCAGGGGGTTGGACTAGAAGACCTCTGAGAACCCTTCCAATTCTGTTATTCTGTTATTCTTTTTGAGTCAGGTGTATAAATATTTCAATTGCCTTAGGAAGTCGTGACGATTGTCACATAATCTGTTTGAAATGTTTCTGTTTTTATTAATGTGCCAAGAGACAAAAAATACTAAATATGCTAGTTTTAGAGAATGACACACTTCTTTTTTGGAATTATAGAATTTCAAAGGAGAAAAAGAATATTTAAGTCACCAAGCCTATAATCCTTCCTTTAAAAGATTTCAAACAGGGGTTAATCTGTATAATATTAATTTCACTGACAACGTGCTCTGTTTGGAAGTTTTCTAGCAATTAGGTAGAATCTGCCTTCCTGTAACTTAAAGTCATTAGTCTCATAATTTTCATAAGAGAAAACAAGTCTTGAAGTCTTGTGACCTCCTTTCAGAAATTTTTGAAGAGTGCTGTCCTTCAATCATTTTTCTGTCAATGCTACACAGTTCTTTCAATCTTCCATCATATAACAATCATCTCATTATCCTCATTATCTTTCTTTGAATCTGTTCCAGTTTGGCTGAATTGTTTTTAAAATGTGTCCCCAGAATGGACTCAGTACTTGAGGTAGGGTGAGAATGGAGCAGAATAAGAAAACACATTTTTGTTGATGTACCTTACCACTGAATTTATCTTATTATTAAGGTAATTAGATATACTATACCTTTTTTAACATTTTTGAGCCACTATTGTTTGCTCATATTCATTTTATTTATTTATTTATTTATTTATTATTTATTTATTTGATTTGCCAATTGTTTACAAGATAATAAGTATAAGTGTATACATAGTTGTGAATACATGAAATGGGTACATATAAGAAAAATAAAAGAAGAATAAGAGAAACAATAGGACAGGGACGGTAGGCACGTTGGTGCGCTTATGCACGGCCCCTACAGACCTCTTAGGAAAGGGGTGAGGTCAATAGTAGACAGTCTAAGGTTAAAGTTTTTGGGGTTTGGGGAAGAAACTACAGAGTCGGGTAGAGTATTCCAGACATTGACCACTCTATTGCTGAAGTCGTATTTCCTGCAATCAAGTTTGGTGCGGTTAACTTTGAGTTTGTATCTATTGTGTGCTCTTGTGTTGTTATGGTTGAAGCTGAAGTTCAGTTTGCAGTCTATTCCAAAATCTGTTTGAATATGTACAGAGAAGAGCAATAAGGATGATTAGGGGACTGGAGGCTAAAACATATATGAAGGATGATTGCAGGAATTGGGTAAGTCTAGTCTAGTGAAAAGGACTAGGGGTGACATGATAGCAGTGTTCCAATATTTGTGAGGCTGCTACAAAGGCCAGGGTGTCAAACTATTTACAAAGCACCAGAAAGCAAGGCAAGAAACAATGGTTGGAAACTAATCAAGTTGGAAACTAATCAAGAAGAGAAACAACCTAGAACTAAGAAGAAGTTTCCTAATGGTGAGAGCAATCAACCAATTTGTGGGTACGCCATCACTGGAGGCTTTCACAAAGAGGCTGAAATAGTATAGGGTTTCCTGCTCCAGTAGGGGGTTGTGTTCTATATTCTTTACTTTTAATAAGCACGTCACTAAGCAATTCATAGATTATTTTTTATCCAAGATGAGATCTCCTTAAATCTGATACATTTAATGTCAATAATGTCATATATTAATTTCCAGCCCTACTTTCCCACCTGATTTATCTTTTTAAAAGATTTAAAAATCCAAATGTGTTGAATATTTAATTGAAATGTTGAAATGTTTGAAATGTTTCTGTTTTTATTAATGTGCCAAGAGACAAAAAATACTAAATATGCTAGTTTTAGAGAATGACACACTTCTTTTTTGGAATTATAGAATTTCAAAGGAGAAAAAGAATATTTAAGTCACCGAGCCTATAATAATTTACTTCAGTTATTTCCTTGATGTAATCTGTGTACTAGGAAGCTGAATTGGACCTCCTGCACTAAATTGTGAATTTGGTTGCAGCGTTCCTCATGTTGCACAGTATTTTATTTTCAAATAGCTGTATTGCTTTCATGCTGGCTCTTTTGCAAAGAATGGCTATAAAGTCTTTTCTTCTTTCTGGCATTACCTAGGTTTTATTTATATAAGAATCCCACTGTTGCCATAAAAATATGACTTTTAGGAAAAGCACGTATAGATAGTCTTTGACTTAGAAACATTCATTTGCTGATCATTCGAAATTACAACAGCACTGAAAAAAAAATGACTCATGATCATTTTCATTCTTGTGACCATTGTTCCTGGTCCCATGATCAAGTGATCAAAATTCTGGCATGACATATATTTATGAAAGTTGCACCATCTGAAATCGTGTGATCACTATTTGTAATCTTCTCAGCCATCTTCCAATAAGCAAAGTCAATGGGGAAATCCAGATTCGCTTAAAGATCACATAATTCACTTAACATTGCAGTGATTTAACAACTGTCGCAAAATAATGGTAAAATGGGGCCAAACTGTCTTGCTTAGCAATGGAAATTTGGAGGTCAGTTATAATCATAAGTCATTACGGTCATATACCTGTATATTTAAAACAATGGCAAAACCCAATGGGAAGCATCTATACTATACACATTAATCAAAATCAAATATATTTTCCTGTTCCAAATCTTTTTAACAAATTAGATATGTTGTAAATTAATGGAAATCTGATACAAATCCAATTCTATACTATATCTAGTCCTTTGCTAGTGCTTATCAAGTACAAGTATTTACATGAAGTCCTCTTAAATTAAAATTGTGGGACATCCTTTAAAGATTCTCTCTCCATCTAAGAAGTGCTATGCTATCTTTCCAAATGGTTTTCTCCTTTCTAAGTAGGCATGTTTATAATCATTTAAATAAATAAACGCATTGCAAGAATTCTGTACCAAGATGACAGAGAAGCGAATATTTTCAACAATAAAATTTGGAGAGGAGTTTTATTTGGGAAGCCCCAGCATACTAGCAAGTAAAGAAAAACTGGACACAGATTCTACTTGTAATATACTGTATAAATCAAGAGCTATTGTAGATTTTCATGCAAAACCTGATGTTTTATGTATATTATGCATATCATGCATCGTGCTGTTATTGGGTTTGACATTCAAGTCTCTGTTTTGAGGCTGAGAATAGGTGAATAATTTCTGGTGGCTGAAGGCTACATCAGATAGGACCATTGTCTCACATGGGCTACAATTCTCTCAGGTTTGGAAAATTAAAGCGGATTGTTTTTAAGTTTCTAATATAGTTTTATATATTTTTACAAAATATGCTACAAATTCTTAGCAATTACAGCTGCAAATGGCTCCAGGGCCTCAAAAACAAGCCATCTGTTATCCAGCATTATTTTCTCATACACCAGCCTCAAAAATAAGTGATCCAAATGAAGAAGGAAAAATTGGTAGAAATGCGGCTGGCATAAACTCTTATTCTTTGATGAAAATAAATATTTTCTTAATAGGAACAACTGTGGGGTTTCATTACATACACATATATTAGGATTTTATTTCAATCCTTGGAATAATATGCATAATGTACAATATTTAAGCTTAGTTTAGCATTTCATCAAAAGATTTATTTGGTTAAATGTTAAATTCATTCATAAAGTTTTCAGTGATTTGGGATCTGAATTCTAATTCAGCTGACACCAATCCAACTAGATGCCATTTGCTAAGTAAGTAAAATCCAGCTAGAGTCTTCTTTGGTATTAATGATGCTTTCATGATTTTTTTAAATGTTATCTAAACAATTTTCCTCTTACCTATAGTATGTCCAGGTGCAGTTACCCCTGTTCCACTCCCATCCGGTGTTGGGTGGAAAGGCTGTTGTACTTTGGTTCTGATGATCCTGTCACCATAACACAACAACAACACAGCAGATTAGTCTGAGATATAGGCACTGCAAATAAAATATTTGATTTTTTGAATGGGTTGATTCATACACAGTGGCCTATATATATTGATAAAATTATAATGATAACAATAATAACACAATCAACTATTATAAGAAATTGCAGAGTATCAAAAGACACTCTGATCTTCTTAAACATTTTAATTATTTTTTAATGATAAATAAATCATTTTTATAAATTTAACGCTTAACAACTGATTAACAGCAGGCATCCATATTCCTTTTTCACCTAGGAGAGAACCATGGAGCTGTGCAGCCCCTCTGCACAAATTATTTCCAAAACAAATTATAAAGCAAATTGTAAAAAAGGGCTAACCTAACATCAGCTAAAGAAAGAAGATTCATAGATACCCAGATACCCATTACATAATTTTTTGGTGTACCCAATATTATATAAAATAAAAACAATAAGAACTAATTAGCAAAAGAAGTTGAATGTGGGAGATAAGAGAAAATGATATGTGTCTAAATTTAATTTATGCTGACATTATTCATTGTAGTCCTCCATAGCTTAGCATTCTTCTTACCCAGCCTTGTTTTCACTATGCCTATTCATTGATTCACACATTTCTTTTTGATATCTTAGTTTTCCACATCTCTTATTTTTTATATATTATATATTTATATACCATCAATTTTTGTGACTTATTCTACAAATATATAGCATATGAAACATTCACAATGAAAAAAGCAAGCAATTAAATCATAGGACCTGATTATGACATTCCTACCCCAAAGCCTTCTGGAATAATTCAGTTTTTACTAGTTTCTGCAGCTTTCTTCCCATTTCAGTGAGCCCAGGCCATTCTAGAGAAATAACCCAAGAGTTTGCTCCTTGGTTTAATATGATCATCAGCACAACATGCAAGAGGAGACTGCATTCTGAACTAAGGCCTCAAAGGCATTCTCAACTTACAACCATTTGTTTAGTAACCTTTGAAGTTACAATAGCACTGAAAAAAGTGACCTATGACCATGTTTCACAGAACTGTTGAAATATCCATGTAGTCACATGATCAGAATTTGGACTCTTGACAACTGGCATGTATTTATGGCAACTTAACCTATGTTCCTAAAGTTCCTTCTTCACTCTCTCTCTCTCTTTTTACTCGACCACACACTCTTATTAAGCCACATAGTTCTACATTCAGTTTTACAGAAGGAACTTGTAGATGTTATCTCAAAACTCCTTTCTGTAAGAAACCATGGAGGATGGACATGAGATTTGGAGAAGGATAAATGTTGCTCATATTTCAAAAACAGGAAAGAGACCTAAGAGATGGCAGATTAGTCAGCTTGAAAACGATTCTAGGCAGAAGTACTGGAATACTTTTTTTTGAAGTACTCATCTCTAATGATCTAAGTGCTAGAGCCCACTGTAACTACATAGCCAAAAAGGCATTAAGAATTGTTAACCTAATCCTGCATAGCTTTTTCTTCGGTAATATCACACTACTAACTAGAGCATACAAAACATTTGATAGACCAATACTCAAATACAGCTCATCAGTCTGGAACCCACATTACGTATCTGATATTAACACAGTTGAGAAAGTCCAGAAATATTTCACAAGAAAAGTTCTCCATTCCTCTACTTGTTGCAGAATACCTTATGCCACCAGACTTGAAATTCTAGACCTAGACAACCTAGAACTATACCACCTTCGATCCGATCTAAGTATTGTTCATAAAATTATACATTGCAATCTCCTACCTGTCAATGAATACTTCAGCTTCAACCATAACAATACAAGATCACCCAATAGATACAAACTCAAGGTTAATTGCACCAAACTTGATTGCAGTAAATACGACTTAAGCTACAGAGTGGTCAATGTCTGGAATATTCTGCCTGACTCTATGGTTTCTTCCCCAAACCCCAAAAACTTTAACCTTAGACTGTCTACTATTGACCTCACCCCTTTCCTAAGAGGTCTGTAGGGGGTGTGCATAAGTGCACCAACGTGCCTACCGTCCCTGTCCTATTGTTTCATTTTATTTTTCTTATATGTATCCATTTCATGTATTCATAACCATATTTATACTTATACCTGTTATCTTATAATTGCTTGACAAAATAAAATAAATAAATAAAAATAAAAAGGGTGGAACAGTTGTTAAGCAGTTGGTTTGTATGCACTTAGTAAAGGAAGTATAACTTGGCAGGGACCTGCATGAGTTTATCAAGAACAATTTATGCCAAACCAACCTAATCAACCTAATATTTTTTGATAGAATGATCAACTTATGTGATCTCAGTGGTCACGGTATACTTTAGCTTCAACAAAGCATTTGTCAAAATCTTTGTCAAGGCTGAGCTGAGTTACAGATTGTGTACAGAGAGTCTACAAGACAAGATGGTAAAATGTAGGCTGAATATAGATCTGGATGAACAAATATTCCAGGAATGTACAGTACATTAATGATCAGCATCAGATTAGAAGGTATCAAGGGGTACATCGCTGGGCTGTAGTGTTCAACATATTTATAAATATGGAAGGTAGTAGACTCCCCTCTGCTAGAAGTAAGAGTTGGGTAGCCATTTGTTATACATGCTGCAGTACAGTTTCTGGATAAATTTTGTACTAAATGATCTCAAAGAAATATTTCAATCCTTGCATTGTATGATAAATATGGAAAAGTATATGAAAATATTAATACATTTTGTGAAGATTTTCAAAACTACATCGGAGTCACTCGTGAGAAAAAAATCGATTTAAGATTAAAAACACAAGACGCTACCAACTGAACACTTACTGCTAGGTGAATGCATCTGCATTATTGCTGATAAATTCCCCAAACCAGAAAAAGATTAAGATTTTGTTACTCAAATATTAACCCTGACTGCTGACTTTGTTCAATTTGACAACCTGGCTACTTGACCTAACTTGAAAATATATTTGCAAGCTATGATAAAGCTTTCTACTCATTTTGTATGATGTGAAAAACTCTTTTTCCCTTTGAAAATGCAAACAAAAATATTATTGGAGGAATAGAATAGAATAGAATAGAATGGAATGGAATGGAATGGAATGGAGCAGAACGGAATGGAACGGAATGGAACAGAACAGAAAGAATAGAATAAAAGAATTGGAGGCAAGTTGTTCCCCTGATTAATTCTTCTGTCAGGAAATTTTTCCTTAGTTCTAGATTGATTCTCTCCTTGATTAATTTCTACCATTGCTTCTTGTCCTGCCCTCAATTTCTTTGGAGAATTGCTCACCTTCCCCTTCTTTGTGGCAGCCCCTGAGATATTGGAACACTTCTATCATGTCACCCCTAGTCCTTCTTTTCTGTGGCCTTACCAAGGCATTATAAAGTGATCTTCACATGATCTTGATTCTATCCCTCTGTTTATACAGCCTAGAACTGTGTTGGCTTTTTTGGCAGCTGCAGTACACTGCTAGCTCATATTTAAATGATTGTCCACTAGGACTCCAAGATCCCTCTCACAGTTGCTACTATTGAGCAAGGTACCATATATACTGTACCTGTGCATTTTGTTTTTCTTATCTAAATGTAGAACCTTACTTTTTTCAGCACTGCATTTCATTTTGTAAGATAGCGCTCAAGTCTGTCAATATCTTTCTACATCTTAAGCCTATCTTCTGGAGTGTTGGCTATTCCTGATAACTTGTTGTCGTCTGCAAATTTGATGAGTTCTGCATCTATCCTCTCGTCCAAATCATTGATGAAGATATTGAAGAGTACTGGGCCTAAAACAGAGCCTTGGGGTACCCCACTGCATGCTTCCCTCCATGTAAATGCAGTTCCATTGAGGACTACATGTTGAGTGTGGTTGGTCAGCCAGTTACGAATCTATCTGGTGGTGATGCTGTCTAACCCACATTTTTCTACTTTATCTAGCAGTAGGTTATGGTCTACTTTATCAAATGCCTTAGTGAAGTCTAAGTAAATTATATCAACAGCATTTCTCTGGTCCACTAATTTTATCACTGTGTCAAAGAATGCTAATAAGATTTGTTTGACATGATCTGTTTTTGACAAACCCATGTTGGCTTTTGGTTATTAGTTTGTTTGCTCTTAGGTGTTAACTGATTCGTTGCTTGGTTATCTTTTCCAGAATCTTCCCTGGTATTGAGGTCAGGCTTATAGGTCTGTAGTTTCCTGGATTTATTTATTTTTCCTTTTTTTTTTTTTTTGTAAATTTTATTTGATTTTTCACAAAGAGAAAAACAAATACAAATAAACATCTTTTTTGAAAGTAGCGTAATCCTGGGTTACATTTCTTCGTACAGACACAAATTCAGGTTCATGCTCATTTTTATATTCTATTCCATATTTTATTACTATTTTACATTTTCTGCATAGCTTCTCCCCTCTTTTAATTTTCTCAATTTTATTTTAATTATTTCATCTCAATTCAAATCATTGTATTTATATTTTTTTGTCTGTCCTGTTTCAATTATCTATTATCTTTTCTCATTAAACAAAATTTCTCCTGTAGTTACTGATTGGAGTATGACGCCTTTATATCTTTTCCCTAAAGTTGTAACATTCAATATAATACATAACTTCCATTCGGATTCTGCTAGGTACATTCTTAAAATACACACTGTATTCTTAAAAAAAAGAAAAAATTATAAATGTATATAATTAAAACAACATTCCATTCCAATTCAATTCTATCATTAATATTAATATTCATTAAAGTCTTAACATCTTTAACATTACTTTTCAATTAAATATCATACTTCTATGGGAACAATTATAAGCTTTTCATAGTTAATTCCCTCCCCCCTCACTTATATTTTATAAAACATTAACTAATTAAAATGTTCCCGTTACTTCCTAATTCAATTTTCTCATTTATTTTATTTCACTTATTTTATTCACAAACATTTTACTAAATTACACTAACTATTTTATACCTCATTTTAATCATACGTTGTTTCCAATTTTCTAAAGTTATTTCTATTACTAATATAACAATACAATCTTATGTACCTTTACAAAATCCCTTTTTCAGTTAGATTTTCACCCATTATCTCTAAACAGGTCCTGTTTCTCTATATCTTGCTCCAGTCCTTTGTAACTTCTTTTCCTTTCCTTCTTCCCTCTCTTCTTCTCTCTCCCCTTTTTACCCCCTTGTCTCTCGGTTTGAAGGGCTTCGGCAACAGACAGAAATCTGTGATTGTGCACGATTTCTGTCTGGACTCGCCGCTGGAGCACCCCAAGCTGGCTGGTTTCGGGGCTAAGCCACCCCATAGAGGTGGTGAAGAGGGGGGAGACTGCCAGCAGGGTTGAGGAGAGCTGCATCTCTCCTCCTCAGCTGGCCATTACTCCCTTTCCTGAAGGCGGTTGTAGTGGTGGTCAGAAATGGCCACCACAAAGGAGAACTCGACTGGAAAAGAATGTGCAGGAGGAAGATAAGAAGTGAAAGTTTTGGCTGACCGGGTTAAATTGTAAAAGCAACAACTAAGGTACCCTGGAATTTAAACTTTCAAAAAATAACATCACTCCCAAAGAAGAGTTGGAAGCAGTGAAGGAAAGTGAAAAGGGAAAGGCTTGGCTTTTTTTTTTCTTCTCTCTCCTTCCCTATACTGACAACTAAGACTTAAATAAGAAATTGGAAAAATCCGCTTTGACATCAATAGGCAATTAAGCTGAAAATAAAACAAAATGCCAAAGGGATAATAAAGATTTCTGGACATTAAAAATTTTCTTTTCATAAGCAGGAAGGGAGAGAAAAAGAATAAGGGCAGGATCTGGAAGACTGCCTGGAATTAAAAAGAATCTAAAGTAAAACTTCAACAAGACTTCTAAAAGATACATTTTAACTGAAACTTTGCAACTAAATAGTAACCCCAGGAAGAGAAAGTGAAAAAAAAAAAGAGCAAAAAGAAACAGCTTGGATTATTTGGTGATCTTTGGATTCTTGGTTATTATATTTGAATGACTAAAATCAATTGGGTGGTTGTTTAAAAATTTATACGATGGCACCACTTCTGGATGAATTGAAAATGGAACTTAAAAAGTACAAAGAAGATGCACAAGAAGGGGTGGGTTCTTTTGGCTTCGTTTTTCAATTCTTAGAAATGGAGATTTGGAACTATGAGAAACAACAAGAAAAGACTGCAAAACAAGAAGACTGGGACAAAGAAGAAGCCATCTTTAAGGAACAAGCAATTTTATGTGGGGAAGAAAAAGGAAAGGGGGGAAAGAGAATGGAGAATTTAAGACTTAAAAAAAACAACCAAAGAAAAGAAAAATAATTCGAAAAATAAGTATAATACTGGAAAGCAACAGAAAAGGGGAATACAGAAGAGAGAAATAGAGGTATTTTTCCTTTTTTGAAAATGGGAACTACATCAGCACTTTTCCAGGCCTCTGGCAGTTCCCCAGTGCTCCAGGATCTTTGAAAGATATAGTTCAGTTGTTCTGAGATCACGTTTGCCAGTTCCTTTAGAACAGGGGTCCCCAACCGCCGGTCCGCGGACGGTACCGGGCGGAACAAGCCTTACCGGGCGCTGGTTGCTGGGCGCCGCCATCTTTTTTGGAAAGCTCACCGGAAGCGCTGTTTCGTCATAAAAGATGGCGGCGCCAGCGCTCATGAGCTTTTCCGGTAGAAAGCCATTTCTACCCGAAAAAGCTCACCAGAGCGTGAGGCCGCTCTTTTATGACGAAACAGCGCTCCGTGACGCCACCGAAGCGCTGTTTCGTCATAAAAGATGGCGGCGCCCAGTTGACGCTGTACCGGTCGCGGCGCCCAGCTGATGTCGGAACCGGGCGCGGCGTCGAAAAGGTTGGGGATCCCTGCTTAGAACCTTGGAGTGTAATCCCTGGTCTGGCGATTTGAACTTGTCTAGGATGGACAGGTGCTCACTTACCATTTTCTTCCCTATTTTGTCTTGTATTCCTGTTCTGTTTTTTGCGGTGCTGTTTTTGATAGGTTGGACTGTTTTTTCCCTTGGTGTAAAGACAGATGCAAAAAAACCAGTTAAGTAGTTCTGCTTTCTTTCTGTTGCTTGGCACTTTCTTGCCACTTTCTCCTACCAATTGACCAATGGTTTCCTTAACTTTTTCTTGTTTTTAACATGTTGGAAGAAGCTTTTTTGTTATTTTTTACTTTTGTTGTAAGCGTTTGTTCATTATGAGCCTTAGCTTTCCTCACTTCATTTTTGCATAATGCTGAATTCTAATATTGCATGATCATTCCACACACATGCGCACACACACACACCTTCTATCATTTCATCTCTGTTAGTGAGAACTAAGTCCAGTATGGCTGATCCCCTTGTTCCCTTCTCTACTTTTTGGGAAACAAAGTTGTCTGCAAGGACTTTTTAGAAATGTAAACTTCATGTACTGTCTATATGCTCAAGCTCTCATTTTTCCTTAGTCTTAAGCAAACTGGTTTAAGAATGTAATTATAGGAGCCAGTGTGATGCAATGGTTACAATAGTATATTAGGGCCAAGGAGATCCAAGTTTTAAACTTCCCTTAGTCTTAGTCTTCCCATTTCAGCCAACTGAAATGACTTTAGGTTAGTCCCTTAGCCTCCCTGGTGGTAAGCTAAAAATTCTCTATTTATTAACACACATGGTTCTTCCATAATAGATGAACCTTCAAAAAAGTGCCTTCATCCTGCAGTGGATGTATAATGTAATTACATAATATGTCAATATATCTAGGAATGGTTTTGTTTGACACATGAACTGCATGCTTCTTTAGGTTTCCTTCCTTCCTTCCTTCCTTCCTTCCTTCCTTCCTTCCTTCCTTCCTTCCTTCCTTCCTTCCTTCCTTCCTTCCTTCCTTCCTTCCTTCCTTCCTTCCTTCTTTCCTTCTGCATTCAGTAATTTAAGAAGTTAAAGAAATAACCAGCTACCTCATAGAGTTTCAAAAGTAACATGAGCCTGAACATGAGACACAAACTGCTTAAAAGGTAAATACTATTTTGGGATGAATAACAAGGGCATGGGATTCAGATGATGAGAAGAAATTGTTTTATTCTACTTGGCTTTAGTCAGCTGCCATTTGAAAGACTGTGCCCAATTCTGATCAGCTCAGTGTACAAAGAATAGTAACAATTTGGTGCAAGTTAAGAGGAGGGCTATCAAAATGGTGAGGGGCTGTTGAAGTTCACTGCACTTAGCCTGTAAAAAAGAAGAGCAAGATATCTAAAGGGGTGTCAGATAAAAAAGGAGGTGGTATTGTTCTCTATTGTTTCAGTTGGCAGGACTAAAAATTCCAGGAAAATAAATTCAGGTTACATTACTAGGAGGAATTTTCTGAGGTAAAAATGTCAGCTTATTTATTTATGAATTTATTTTATTTCTATAGCTATCCATCTCAATAAGTGATTCTGATAAAATGAAATAGGTACCTCATGAAGCAGTACTGCAGACCTTCAACCATAGCCACCTGACTAAAATATTTTGCAGATCTTACATGGAGCAGATGGGTGGATCTCTGAGACATCTTCCAATTCTTTGACTCTACAATATGTAGAACCTCTGTTTGCCCTGAGCTCAATCAGATCAGAAATCTGTTCTTAAAAAGAGAGTTATATGGAACGTGCTGATCTACTAATCTACCATGTCATTTCAGAATTTGTGTATGAATGTGTGCACTGATGAAAAAAGATGGAGGCTCCAGCTGCAATGTCTCCATGCTTACTGCCCCATGCTTGAAAAAATATCATTTCAATGATAATTGAATGTGTAGATATAGTATCTCCCTGTCCATTCATGCTTAGTAACAGTTTCTCCATTAAATCCTCTCACACAGTTTGATTTTCTCCAAATGGATACTCACGGTCTGGTAGATTTTATTTGTAATTGTCTTTTTCTGTTTAATGGATAGAAATTATTGTTTTTAAATCTTTTATTGTTTAGGGTTTTGTAAGCCACTGAGTTTTTGTTGATTAAGATACATAGAAGCCTTAGTAAATAAATACAATAAATATATTTGAAAGCTCATATTTGGCATTCTCATCTGAATGTCAATTACTTTTTCTTCTCAGTCTGCAAAGATTTTCATCACCCCCCCCCCAAAAGAAAGAAAATCATAATCATTGATATTATTATTTCAATTTTTATCCCTATGCCCTTCCACCATGTCAACCTTTTCTCATGATGTACAACTAACATTACAGCTCACAGTCATGTAACTCCTGTGGGTTAGGCAGATGCATCAGGCTTATTTTTCTCTGTTTCCATTCTCTGAAGAAAGAGAAACACATACTGTATGGAAAATCAAAAGTTCCAAAATTAATAAGTGCCTGGAAAATTGGTGAAAGTGAAGATGTTCTTAGAGGTAACTTCCCTAGTTTGGGCCCTACAGATGGGTGGACTTCAATTCCTAGCTTACTCAGCAGATTTGTATTCTGCTTTTCTCTCCAAAATGATAGGAATTCTTTTATCTGATATTTTTACCATTTCATCTGGATTTAAAATAAATTGTTATCCTTTAGCCAGGATATATTTGTTTTAAACAACCTTCTTGAACTTAAATTCTTGAGCATTTTAACCAGGGGTGGGATTCTACCGGTTCTGACTGGTTCTATAGAACCCCTTGTTAACTTTCTACACTGTTTTGAGAACCGGTAGTTAGAAGCAATCTCCTTTTGTTTTTTTCCACCTTTATTACATTCTTGCCAGTACGACTAGACTTCCTGTCTCCGGAGCTTCTGGGGCTTGACTTTCTTAAAGGGAAGGGTTGTTTTAAGATTTTTACACTGCGGTTGGGAGGAAATACTTCCCTGGACAATCAGCAATTTGAAGAAATAATTGAATAATGAAGCAGAGCTGTCAGAAAAAAGCTTTAATGACAGGGAACCAAGATGAGTGACATTCAGTAAGCCTTCTTGGCTAGCTAGAAAGATTGACATTCAAACGTGAATTTACATACCCTTTCTGAGTTTTGGTATAAAACTTGTTTTTGGTGAAGGTTAATTCTATGCTTGGTGACCTTAAATCCTGTGTTTATTGATGGGATAATTTTCCCTATTCAGCTTCAACAAGCAACAGCTACTGTTGTGATTTAATTATTTGTATTGTGTTTGAATTTTTTCCTGCCTCATGGTTTCTTTTTCTTTCTGGCGAGGGGGTCTTCTTCACTGCTTTACTACTATCTGGCACTGTCCTTTTGGGGTATACTTCCAAGAGGCAGGATGCAAGCTTGGCACTGATTTTTTTTTACTGCCTTTCTGGAGGGCATGTGACTTTTCCTTAAATCTGGATGATTTCCTTAGGATATCTTGTGAGGTGAGTGAGACCAGCTGGTATCTTCAAGTGGTGCAAATGGATCCTAGGATTGCTTTTCCTGGGTGTGCTTTTTCTGGAGAGCTTAAATGACCTCTCTGCTAAAGGGTTTCACTTTATGAGCAAAAGTTGGCTGCTGATAGTTATCACTGCATTTTAACTATTTTCATTCCTCAAGGTGCTCTGGCACCCTGCCTGATTTGTAACTCTGACTTGCAGGTATTTTCAATCTGATGATTGGTATTTAGGGCAGTTTTTGCAAGCAAAGAAGCTTTTTGTATTTTCGTACAGGTAATCCTTGACTTACAACAGTTCATTTAATGACCATTCAAAGTTACAATGGTACTGAAAAAAGTGACTTATGACCATTTTTCACACTTATGACCATTGCAGCATCTCCACTGTCATGAGAGGCCAGGCGAGGAGAAGCGCCCCTTGACATGAGTGATGTCGAGTTGGCCACGCCTACCCAAGTCCATGACCATCAAGCCACACCCACCAACTAAGCCATGTCCACAGAACCGGTTTAAAAACTGAATCCCACCCCTGATTTTAACCATTAGCAGGACTATATTGTGTGGGCCCCCAAGGTTACTCATTGAAAAAGAAGTGTATCGAATTCTTAAGATCTGGCCTAGTTCTCGGATAGACCTCCTATTCAGCCTGCACACTGACAAGAGTTACCAAAATATACTAGACCTATTCTCTAATAGTATCAATCTTTCTTACTAAGTGTGCGGCCAGATATACTGTAACAATTTTATCTCCATGAAAAATAATTTCTAAAAAGCACATGTCCAGCAAAGTGTCGCTAATGCAAAAATTATATGATATGAAACTGACTACAAAGGCTGATTAAAATGTAAAAGTAAAGTCCTCTCAAATTTTGGCCCAGAATATTTACTTCTCTGACTCTCAAGTAAAGGGTGGGTGGGGGGGGGGGGGGTGGGGGGGGGGGTTTTTTTGTTGTTTTTAATTAAGGGGGAGGGACCCGAATTTTTTTTGGTGGGGGGGTTTTGTGGGGGGGGGGGGGGGGGGGGGGGGGGGGGGGGGGGGGGGGGGGGGGGGGGGGGGGGGGGGGGGGGGGGGGGGGGGGGGGGGGGCACCCTTTACACAATTATGTATTCAACAGCAGAATTTCTGGCTGGGGACTTCTGGGAATTGAAGTCCATATAGCTTAAAGTTGCTGAGCTTAAAAAAACTCTGTTCTAAAGGATGCTTGACAATATTTCCCAGATGAAGAAACAAGCACTTTGCACAAAGAAGTTTCCAGATTTCACCCTAGAGAATTGCAACCAGTTGGGTAGACAATGCTGAGGGAGACAAATATCTCACTTAATAGAATGCCGTATGGAACTTTTCCCCTGGCAAATCAATGTGATATTTTTTTTAAAAAAATGTGATATTCCTAAAAATGTTCCATCTATTTCATGATTGGCAAAGTATTATTATTATTATTATTATTATTATTATTATTATTATTATTATTATTATTATTATTGTTATTGTTATTATTGTTATTACACTGGGTGCCATACAAAAAGCCTTGGATATTACTTAGAATATCTGTGCATTGACAATATTTCTATATGTCAATTACAAAAGGCAATGCTGCTTGGATCTGCACATATACTACTCAGATACATTACAGCCTCCTAGGTTTTTGGAAGAACTTGATTCATATGAAGGCCAACCAGAGCTAAGAACTAGCAGCTGTGATTTCATGTTGTTATATGCATCTTCATCTTCATGATATATTCATCTTGTATGCTGCCTGTCAATGACTCTGAAGAAATTAGCAACACAAAAAGGGAACTAGGTCTGTTTTAGCTTCTACACTGCAGTTTTGCCTCTCCCTGGAAAAATTCCTACAGAATAGATAAGCATAACGATGCACTACATTAGCAAAATAAAAAATTTAGCACTAATAAAACAATTCATTTAACTACATTGATAATAAATAGTTAAATTTTAACTATATGATTAATATTTATTCCCCAAGATATCACAGGACAGTGAATACCATTTGGGGGCCAATACCAGTCATAAGCTAACCTGGTATTCTCACACTAATCTAAACATACAGAAAGACCTGGGAAAGAGAGCAAACTAGCTGATGGCCTGACCTTAAGGAGAGGTAACTGTTCCAAAGCATAACTAATCAAAAAATTGGTTTAAACCCAAGGGTTTAAGATTCGTTCTGGGAATCACCAAGCCACTTAGAAGCAATGTTCTTTACAGCAACAGTCCAGATCAGTCAGCCAAAAAAATACTTTTCTCACTTCAAAATAGGGCCTGTAGGAGGAGTGCATAAGTACACCAATCATGCCTACTGTCCTTGTCCTATTGTTTCTTTTTATTTTTCTTATACGTATCCATCTCATGTATTCATAACTATGTTTATAATTATACCTGTTATCTTGTAAGCGATTGACAAATCAAATAAGTAAATAAAAATAAAACTATTTGCCAAAAATAGAAGAATTAAAAAGAAAAATGAAAAAAACCCTTTTACTTAAAGCTTCCTGGAAGTCTTTTAACACCAGCTAATTAAACCCTCTCATGAATTTAATATCTTTTTGGAATAAAAGATACAAAATTAGCGATGCTGGTAAAAAACCAAGAAAAGTTGCTAAGTATTGCAGGAGAATAACATTACAAAACAAGTTAACACAAAGAAAACTCAATGTGAAATGCACAGCACAGCTAAAAACAGAACATTAAAAAAATACTACATTACAACTTCAAAACAAGACACGTCCTGAGAAGGCCAGCTACCATATTATATTGTAAAGGTGGCAGAAGATGAGAAAAATAAACTAGATAAAGGAATATCACTGCATCTGAGAGAATTCACTAAAGACACATCAGGCAGACAAGACAGCTAAAGGGGGAATGACTCAGCAGGCAAGTCAATAGGTCTAGAGATAACATTAGCAGGATGAACATGATTCAAATGTGATTTTGTTGTTATTTAATAACACAGAGAATTTATTTAAATTGGGAGAGAGGGCAATGAAGGGAAAAGTAATAAAATTTTAAAAAATAAGGATCAAATGAAAATCTAGACATTTAATACAAATATATTTACAAATTGCATGATTAAATCTAGAATTATTAGCTAGCAAACTTGTAAAGGATTTACTAATGTTGCTATCTCATTAGTGTCGTGTATGCACATGCGCGGCCAGAGGTTTCCCTCCGGTCTGCGCTAAGCGCAGGAAAATAGTTTAAATCTATTGGCTAACGGCTGACAGCTCTCTATAAAGAGAGCTGCCAGCTGGCAGCTTCGCAGACGGATACTTTATAGCTTTTTTAGCTCAAAAAACAAACAGTTGCAGATTCTGGCTCTGAGTCTCTTCCTTCCAACCGCTGATCTAACACTGGTGACGAAGGTGGGATCAGTTGGAAATGGGAGCCATCTGCACTGATTGCTGTGCAGAAGCACACAAGTAATCACTGCACGTTGGCAGATATCAATCACACGAAATTAGGGGAGATGGCAACGTCACTGCAGTTCACACCATTCGATCCCGCAACAGAAATGTGGGACTCATACATAATCCATTTCGATTGCATACTGGAAACCAATGATTATACAAACATTACCGACAACTGCAAAAGGGTGCTATTCTTGAGTTACTGCACCAAAGAAGTATTTGAAATGGCGAGGGCCCTCATTGCACACCAACTGCTACAGACAGTCACCTGGGACACAAGACAAACTGCAGGAGCACTATGCAGCCAGACCCTCATGCATTGCCCAAAGGCACGCGTTCTACCATAGGAACCAGGCTGTGGGTGAATCTATCAACAGACCGGACTGCTCCAGCTGATTGTGGTAGAGGGCTCACTGCCTAGCCTCCTGGACTGGACTGGACTGGACTGGTTTGCGGCCCTGGGGTGCCCTTAACTCACCTTTAACTCACTGGGGTGAACGCCATCCATGAGCTAATGGCCAAGGACTTGAGCAAGAAATTTGCAGAAGTCTTCGATGGAGAGTTGGGGGAATACAAGGGCACCTTGATCTCCTTTAACCTGGACCCCAATGTGGCACCCATCAGACTGAAACCAAGGAGAGTGCCCTTTGCATTGAGGCCCAAGTTTGATGAATAGCTGGACAAGCTCATTCAACAGGACACACTAGAACCAGTCGATCACACAAAATTGGAGACTCCTATAGTGATCCCAGTGAAAGCAGATGGGTCGGTCCAGATATGCGCAGATTATAAATGCACCCTCAATAAAGCCCTCCAGCAAAATGCATATCCGGTACCAGTGGTGCAACAATTACTGCACTCTTTGGGTGAGGGCATACTGCAACATTCCTGTGCCTGGGGGGGCGGATTTTAGAGTGTTGGTAGTTAGACATAATAGCATTTTTCTTTACAGTCTAGTCATGTTATTCCTACACCTGGAGGAAGAGGGATGTCTTAAGTTGGGATGGTTGGTGACTGGACCATGTGATGGACTGATGGGTGCAGGGTTTGGGTTTTGATTTTTGAATTACTAAGGGAAAACCTGAAACTCTCATATACAGGTTTTCCCAGATGTGCTAGTATACCTACTCTAATAAAAGGAAACTTTGAGAAAATGCCCGTCTCAAGTTTTTGATTGGAGTTGGGTTTTTCTGGAACCATGACAACAAGATTTTTGCAAAGTTGGACTTCACCCAAACCTACCAGCAACTCCCAGTGGACGACGCCACAGCCAAAGCCCAAACAATTGCAATGCACAGGGTAGCCTTCCAATGCCGATGCCTGCAGTTTGGGGTAAATGTGGCCCCAGGGTTGTTGCAAAGTTTGATGGAGCATCCCAGGCATCATCCCGTAATTCGATGACATGCTGATATTAGCCGTTAACAAAACTGAACTATTCGGCTGACTACAAGTAGTCCTACAAAGGTTCCAGGAAGTGGGACTCAAAGTCAAAAAGGAGAAGTGCAAGGTTGCTGTCAACCAAGTTGAATTCCTGGGGTACTTAGTTGATGCCTCCAGATTGCACCCCACAGAGGAGAAAATACAAGCAATCAAAGCCACAATGGCATCAAAAAACAAGATAGAGGTCCAAGCATTTCTGAGGCTCCTCAACTTTTACAGTGTATTCCTGTGACACAAAGTGTCTGTCACAGAACCCCTCTATTGGCTTTTGGACAAGAAGGCACCATGGACCTGGGGTTGAAAAACTTAATCTCCTCAGACATTTTTGTACAATACAATGAGAACCTGCCGCTAGTTCTGACATGCGATGCATCACCATTCAGGGTTGGAACAGTCCTGAGCCATCATTTCCCAGACAGTCATGAGGCCCCGATAGCGTTCTTCTCCAGAATGCTATCCTCCACTGAGAGGAACTACAGCCATCTCGACAAAGAAGCATTGGCTGCAGTCGCCAGGGTCAAAAGATTCTATGAGTACGTCTATGGGAGGGAATTTGAGCTATTGACAGACCACAAGCTGCTACTGCGACTAATTGCAGGGGACTGACAGATGCCGCAGGTGCTGTCTCCTCAAATGATGCGCTGGACAGTGTTCCTAACAGCCTATAATTACTGCCTCACACACAGACCTGGCAGAACTTTAAGCCACCCAGACACCCTCATCTGATGCCCACTTTCAATAACCATAGAAGACCCGGCCCCAGCAAATGCCAAAATAGCCAACCAATCAAAGAAAGACTGAATGATTGCACAGGTACTAAACTGGGTGTGGAGGGGGTGGCCCAAAGAGCCAGCAAGCATGGAATTTAAGCTGTTTCATACTAGGCAACATGAAATATCCATCCAGAAAGGTTGCCTGCTGGGGGGAAACCGTGTAGTGATTCCCCCAAAGCTAAGAAAACCATTATTAGAGACATTGCATGAAGGACACCAAGGAATCGTGAAGATGAAGGCACTGGCCCACAGCTACCTATGGTGGCCCAATCTGGACAGGGTCATCATGGAATGGGTAGCGTTGTGCCAACTGTGCCAGGGAACAAGGCCAGCACCCACCACCATGCACCATGGGAATGGGAGACACCAAAGACCCTATGGTCCCAGGTGCACATTGATTTTGTGGGGCCAGTCCACGGACAATCATTCCTAGTCATGCTAGATGCATATTCAAAATGGCTAGAGGTGGCACTGATGAAGTCAACCACGGAGACACTGTCATCAGAATGCTAAGCAAGTTGTTCACAACCCATGGACTACCAGACGTGTTGGTATCGGACAACGGGCCACAATTCATGGCAACACCATTCAAACTATTCCTGACAAGCCAAGGAATATGCCATGCCTTCATTGTGCCATTCCACCCTGTGGGTAATGGACAAGTGGAGATAATAGAGCATACCACAAAAGAGGCACTGGCCCAAATGGGCCCTGGAGACTGGCCGGAGAAGCTTACAAAATACCAGCTAACACAACACATCACTCCTTGTGCCACCACCAACTGGAGCCCAGCCAAACTACTAATGGGCTGCTGCTTACAAACAAACCTGGACAGAATACACGCCAACTACTCAACAGAAGTCCCCAAGGGCTGGACAAACCATGCCAGAACTTTCTAATAAGGTGACCGTGTATGTACCCGGAACTACACAGACTACCCCACCTGGATTGTGGAAGTCACCAGTCCCCACTCGTATCGCATGGAGCTAAGAGACAGCAGGCTGTGGCGCTGACACATCAACCAGCTCTGTAGCCACCTGGACCTCACTGACCATAGTGGGTCAGAAGAAATAAAACTCCAAGTGAGTATCGAAGAATGGGATGAAGGAGAGGGCCGAGCACCAGTACCTGGGCAGCTGAGCCCCGCAATGCATGAGACACCTGCCACTGAGTCCCTGCCGCTGCTGCAATTGACTCCGGATGAAGGCCACACCCAGTTAAATCTCCAAGAAGACACCAACAACCTGTCTCCACTCCAGTTAAAGACTCTTCACGAATGCAGACGATTCATGAGAGCTCACCGAGAATATGGGAAAACTGCAAGTCAATGTGCAACCACTGCCGACCTGCTTACCTGGAGTACTATGCCTGTAGAGTAAGAAGTTAGAGACCAAAAGTTCCAGCAAGGTGGGGAGGGGTATTGTGTATGTGCATGCGTGGCCAGAGGTTTCCCTCTGTTCGCACTAAGCAGGGAAAATAATTTAAATGTATTTTCTAACGGCTGACAGCTCTCTATAAAGAAAGCTGCCAGCCATCAGCTTCGCAGATGGATACTTTGTAGCCTTCTTAGCTCAATAAACAAACAGTTGCAGATTCCAGCTCCGAGTCTTTTCCTTTCAATCGCCTAACTTCTGATATTTTCCAAGCATGTAAACATGAAGAAAGAGCCAATATGGTAAGAACATCTCTGACTCAATTCCAGTATTATGGCCATGACAACAGGCTGCTCACTGCCTTATGCTCAGCTCTATGTACCATTGCTTACAAAGGGATGGCAACAAACAAACGCTGCATGCTGTGTGCATTAAGCCATTTTTAAGTAATTCAGAACAAGAACTTTCCCCATTTATTTCCATCAGAACATCTAGTGATTAGGAATTACATCTACTGTTCCATTTAAGAATACTGGCTCTGCAAATGCAGAAAATAATGGGACCTTATAATAAACTTTCTCCAGACTCTAGCAACAGTATCATCATATCCTGCTCATCATGGTACAAAGATAGCCTCACTATTGTAGTAACTTTAGAGGACATATTTAGTAATCTTCTCTTTTGCAACACAGCTCTGGCATCATGTTAAGGGATACTGTAAGCATGCCCATTCCCTCCACTTATTGGTCACTGCCTTCATGGGGATTTGGCTTGGACTGCCAGAGAAACTGGGCATCTGGTTTCTGCAAATGTATGGCATTAATGTATGACATTAATGGGCTGCCTCCATAAAAGCTTAGAGCTCTTTTGAAAGGAGCACTAGATCTGTTTTGGAATATATGTTTAGTGGACTTTTCAAAAAGTGGTTAGACCTTTAAGAATGGTGAATTTAATCAAAAAAGAGATCCAGGTTGTAACAGATTTTAATAGTTGGACAGTATTTTCTCTTGGTTTTATTACTTGCTGAGGGGAAAGAGTTCATTTCCACATTTCAATACCATTTTCATATTCCATATACTCTTCTGGGTTCTGCCAGAAACAGAACTCACCATACAAATCAGCAAGGTTATTGACATTTCTTAGCAACAGCTCTCTGTTGTTAGCTTTGTAACTTTGCTGATTTGTAATAAGTGGAAGCTATACTGCAATTGAAAGAGTCCTGCTTACTGCATTTTCCTCTTTAGCCTGAGTGTCACTCAAAGGCCCAATCCAAACTTAATGCATCAAATTAAGTTGGATTTGGAGAGATGGAAAAAACTGCAACTTTCTATGATGGGTAGAATAGCCACAATAAAGATGAACATATTGCCAAAGGTGCTTTTCTTATTCCAAACAATACCAATAAAACTAGAGGAAAAAAATATTTTGATGAATTGAATAAAATAATGTCAAAATATATTTGGCAAATATATTTGGCAAGGGAAAAAACTGAGAATAAAAGGACTACCAGACTGGGAATTATACCACCAAGCAGATATACTTACATGGACGAAAGAGTGGATAACTTTGAGGCATAGAAGACTTTTGGTATTGGAGAGTCATGACTTTCAACTAGGGTGACATGCGTTTCTTTGGTAAAGGAGAAATATAGCACATCAATACTTCCAAAGACATTATGTAAGGGACACATTGTTATCAGTGTGGGATAAAATTAAGCAACAAAACTACATGAAAATACCAGTCTGGCTCTCCACTCTAGAAGCACTGATACCTCCAAATGCTATAAATATGGGAAAAATGTTTCTTATAAAGATATATTAAATGAGAATGGTGAACTGAAAACTAAATTAGACATTAGAAAACCAAGGGGTGGAACTACAGTGGTGGACGTATCTGCAGATACAATCATGTTATGTGAAAGATGTAAAAATGGGGTTTTTATGGAGAACCAATGACATTGGATAAGATATTAGTGGGGACAGATGACAAATTGATAAAGTGGTTGTACAATTACTTATTAAATTATAAATTGGAAGAAGAATGAGTCAAAGAGATAATGATAGTATGGGCCAAAAGTTTGGACATAGTATAGATTTGGATAAATGGCAAAAGCTCAGAGAGAGAAATGGAAACTGATAATGGCCAAATCCTATAAGGAAAATCTCTATAAAATGTTCCAGAGGTAGCATCAGCCCGTGGTGAGATTAGCTAAAATGTATAAAAATATGTCCCCAACCTGTTGGAAATGTAAACAATTACCTGGTACATATTACCACATGTGGTGGACCTGTATAAAGGCAAGGAAATTTTGGACTAGAAAAAATGACCAAGCAACATATAGATTTCAAACCAGAACTGTCTTTACTAGGTATCACATCAGAGGGTTATGACAAAGGGACAATATATTTAATATTACATGTTTTGACCACAGCAAGAATTGTATACGCTCAGCAGTGGAAGAACAAAAACACCCCATTAGAGTATGAGACGATACTAGACTATGCAGAAATGGACAGACTAACACTAAAAATAAAAGATAAAGGAGATACAAAATGCTATTAAGCATAGAATAGTTTTATCAATGGTTAGAAACACGAGGTAGAAGTTGGAAGGTGAAAGAATCAGGTGAGTGGGACTTGGAAAGAGATGTTATTTGTATTATTGATAGAGGAATGTAAGTATTTGAATGATAGAGGAGTTGATGGTGATATATGATATGATGGTCAGAAATTTTTGTACAAAAAATTGTATATATAAATTTGCATATGTTATTCTGTTCTTACTTCTGTTTTATGGCAGTTGGAATGCCATTGCCAATGATATTGTATTCAATATATTTATATGTAAACAATAAAAAAAATATTCCAAAGGCCTGGTCCAAGGGCTCTAGCTGGGTCTAGTGTTGCTGGCCATGGCTGTTGGGTACTAATACTCTGACATTCCTTTGCATCAGTTGGTTGCATCTTCTGACCCTTCCTGACATCTAGAATTTCCATCCCAGGGGCCCTTCTATACTCTTCAAATGCCTGCCACCACACTTTAAGGTCAATGATTAATTATTGTTTTTCTGCACTAGCACAAGAAACTTTATAGGAGGGGAAAAGCAGCTGGACAAGCCACCAATCACTGCTCTTAAAGTGTTGGAGATTATGACTTTAAGGGCAACGCATGTCATTGAGTCAGAATAGAGCTCTTCCATTGGAGCAGCATAATTTTTGTCAGCATGTTTTTCTGCTGATCCAGGGGCTGGAGGAATGTTTGCTAATATAACCCTATACTTCAGTGCTTTTGGAGCTGATGAACCTATTTTGCAATATTTCTTCCATCTTCTTTTATTTCAAACAAGAGAAAATAAGAAGCCAAGATTACTTCCCCCCCCAAAATAGTCTCTCTATGTAGCTACACAGTTAGTGGGTGCACCTTTGAATAATTAATATATCCTTATTTTTTATCTTAAATAAGATTGTAACTGTAGAAGTGTGCATGGAATAATTCATCTTTTAAAAAGTAAAGGAATCTGAAATATGTTAAATTATTTGCTAATCTAAGCCACAAAAGAAATATTTCTTTACAGAAAGTGTAGTTATTATTGCATTTCTTAGCAGGGCAAGATGTACGAATGACCAATATTTGAGTGTTCGTAAAGAAAATCTGTATCTTGTCTCCAGTAATACAATTTAAAACAGCTGTTCAGCATAATGAAATGAATGTCTATACTTCAGAGGCAGCTTGTTTCAAAACAGCAGACCATGGTGAGAAGCCATGATCATTATGTCCATATGACTTCTTTAGGAGTATCTGGTTTTTGCATCCTTCTGGAGACCCTCAACCAAAGGACCTTATAGCAGAGCACAGGGGAAAGGTCCCCTCCACTGTAGCTTTGAGGTAACACAAAGCATGTAGGGAAGGAGGTACGTTCTAGAGCTATTCTGTACTGAAAGTAGGAAAGGACAAATTTCACCATTGTTCTGCTGCCAGGCTGCACTGTAAAGTTCTGCATGTGTGAGCATATTGATCCCGCATCTCTGCTCATGCCTCCCCCTGCAGCAACCCCAGGAAGCAGTGATGGGGTGCAGGAAAAGGAATGGAAATAGAAAGCTATAAATTATTTGTGACAGGAAAGCAATAGTGCCGGAGAGATACGCACAAGTCCTGTGTCACTATTAGATTCCTTTTAGCCTGATGACACTCTAAAAGAGGTTAAGTGTCTGATGGAATCCTATATGTGGGGGGCTGGAGCAGCCTGGGAGCAGTGCAATCCACAGAGAGGGTTTATATCAATTCTGCAGGCCAATAATATTCCTTTCATTGATCACAGCCCAAAGTTCGAAAATCTCATTACAGCTTGTCAGACCTGGAACTTTTCAAAAATCAATACAACAATATAATGTATGTATACTTAGTATAAATGTATCTATTCATCAGTCTATGCACCCAAAATCTGCCTGAGGGGTTCTGAATTAATCCTATCCTTTATAGAACATTCGGTTATATAATAATATGCTCATGGTAATGAATGAGTTCTGAAACCTCTTGACAACCTTAATTAACACACAATTAAAAGTGTTTCCTGCTATTGGGGTCCATTGTAGATACCAGCCATTCTGTGGTCACTAAACTAAGCTCTGATCAACAGACGTAACCCTTGCAGCTTAATTGCAACTCAATTAATCTTGAGAATGATGCTTGTTTTCTGGAGAGACAGCTAAAGCCTTTTCCAATGCAGCTGCCCAAGCCTTCCGAAGTGTCCAGCTGCTTTCACAATTCAAAATGGCCCTTGGTATGCACTTCTGGACATTGTGAAATATCTCTTCCAAAAACTTTGCATATATTTGCTACTCAACTTTTACAAGCCTCCTGACAATGGTAACATGTTAATGAGCCAGTTTCCCAACTTCTGACCCCATAGTCTTCATTTTGATCTCTCACTGGGCAGTAATCTACATCTACTTCTACTTTTAAACACACACACATGCATATGCATCTTTTTTTTTCTCATTCTTTCACTCTTTCATTCTGTGTCTCCGTCATCTAAAGTCCAATCAAATAAACCCATAAAAAATAAAACCTTCCAAACTAAAAGACTTGGTTAGAAATATTTTAGGGCAGTCTACTGAACAAAGGGGAAGCTAGCCTCATCCACAAATCATGGTATTTTTTACTATATTTAAAAAGCAGTTTGGTGTTGGTACAGTATTGAACCAATTTGTGTCAGGACCTACAAAAAGTGCCCTGCTGGGCATGTGGTATAGAAGCAAGTATTTTGCAGTTAATTTTGGACTGTGAATACAGCTAGGTTTATTATACCACAGTGAGAACTTTGAATTCAGCCTAGAAAATAAACAGTAACAAGATATCAGTAGCAAGATTCATCCATACATACAGCTGCGTTCTGAGGCAGTTTTAATCGGTAGACCATCTTCAAGAGTCAACCCACAATTTTTTTTTATAATGCATTTTGAATTAAATCCAAGTGCACGTCACCAATGTCAGGTCTCTCTCTTCATAAACAGGCACACCTGGCTTTTTAGAATAGAATAGAATAGAGTAGAGTAGAGTAGAGTAGAGTAGAGTAGAGTAGAGTAGAGTAGAGTAGAATAGAATAGAATAGAATAGAATAGAATAGAATAGAATAGAATAGAATAGAATAGAATAGAATAGAATAGAATAGAATAGAATAGAATAGAATAACTTTATTGTCACTTTGAATGTACACTAATCTAATGACAGAATAAATAAATAAATACTGTTTCCCTGAAAATACGACCTACTGTGGAAAAAAGCTCTAGCCTGATTTTCATGCCTGCGCAAAAAATAAGCCCCACTCACTGTCTGCTTGGATGAATTGGAGTAAGGTGCAGGCTCAAAATTCAAGCTAGGGCAGGGGTGGGGGGGAGGAGATGCCCCATATGCCCCAAACCCACTTACCTTAGGAATGCTGCAGCCAGGCCTCCCACACCCCAATACCAATCATGCCGCTGCCCAACTTCTGCAGTTGCTCACAGCCACTCATGGCAGGACATGAATGGCTGCTTCTTCCTGCTTTAGTTTTGCCCTCAGGCAAGATTGGGATGGTTCATTGTGAAATGGTGGGTGAATTCATTTGCAAAGTATTCCTAAAGCCTCAGCAGGAGGGGAGATAGTAGGCTGAGAAAGTGGCATTAATATGTGAGGTGTGGGTATGGGTTGAGCTTGGCATTTCACTTCCCTGCCTTTTGCAAACTTCTGGCTGCATGCAAGGACAGCAAAAGCAGCAGAGATTCTGGCTTGTTTCTTTGCGCCATACTCTGTCAGAAATGGGTATTTACAAGGCTCATCATGCTCATGCAGCATCTCACAGCAGGACCCTGCAAGGATTATTGTGGCGTATGCATGAGTGGTGGCACCACCACCAGGTTCGTCACACCAGTGCAGTCTCTCATGGCAGGATGCTGCAAGGCTTCTTGTGTTGTTGTGTGCACAAGCGAGCATCAGCACCAACAGCAAGGTCTGTCACAACAGCACAGCCTCTCATGGAAGGATGTTGCATGGCTTGTTGTGCCATTATGTGCACAAATGGAAGCACCACCACGCTGAGGCTCACAGCATCTTGCCATGAGTTGCTGCACCAGCAGGATGAACCTCATGGCCCTATGCTGTAAGGTTTGTTGTGCTATTGTGCGCATGAGCAGTGGCACTGCTGCAACAAGCCTCACGGTGTCCTGCCATGAGTGGAGGCACTGGTGGGATGAACCTCATGGTGCTGCTGCTGCTTGTGCACACAACAACGCAACAAGCATTGTAGCATCCTGCTACGAGAGACTGCGGCGGTGTGATGAACCTTGTGGCAGTGCCACCGCTCGTGCACACAACACCATGGCAAGCCTTGTAGCGTCCTGCTGCAAGAGGCTGTGCCAGTGTGACAAGCCTCACGAAGACCCCTTTTTGGTAGAGTTCTCTGCTGCTTCTACTTTCTTTGCATAAAGTTAAACGTTCACAAAAGGCAGGAAAGTAAAATGCCAAGCTCGACCCATACCCACACCTCGCATATTAACCCCACTTTCTCAACCTAGCTTGTGTGTGTGTGTGTGTGTGTGTGTGTGTTTGTGTTTGTTCTGACCCAAACCTGGTTCCAAGAGAGCAAACACAAGACAAAGGCAGCAGTACAACCTTTTTAGGTTTCAGCTAAGAATTCTGTTTCTTCACAGATAAAAGGCTGCTTACAACTAATTAGCTCCGACAAGAAAGAACCTTGCCAAGTTTTTGCAAGTCTGCCAAAACACAACAGATAAGAAATAGTTTACAATACAAGAGTCTTCAAATACCAACCGTAATGTCCATGAGACTGAGTTCAAAACATCTTTGCCTTCTGCAAAGATTAGTTTCACAGCTGGCTTTTATCTTCTTGAAGGAGGGGCCATTATCTTGCAGCCTTACTCCTGAGTTGTCCATGCTGTTGTAATTGATCTTTCCTATGAGCAATCCTGCATGCACGCAGACCTGGCACAGGCTCCTCGGGAACCTCCTCGTCACTGCTGCCAGCCCCCACAATCTCTGAAGGCAGCATTCCATTCCCTAATGGTCCTGGCCCTTCATCTGAGTCCTCGCTCTCCTCAGCCTTCCACACCTGCTGCCGGCTAACCACAACAGTGTTCTCTCAGCTTTAGGAATACCTCTCAAGCGAATTCACCCATCATTTTGCCATGAACCACCCTGCTCCCAATTGAGGGCAAAGCTAAAGCAGGAAGAAGTTGCAGCTGTGGCTCCAGCAACACCTGTTCGCTGGCCTCGAGCGTGCTCAGAGAGTGCCAGCAATGCCTTTTGTGACTGCAGAGGCCAGAGCCAAAGTGCTGTTTTCGGTTTCTCTGGGATGCTGAGCTGCCCTGAAGGTTAGGGCAAAAAAAATTAAGACATCCCCGCAAAATAAGTCCTAGCACTTATTTTGGAGGTCAAAAGAAAATAAAACCGGTCTTATTTTCGGGGAAGCATGGTACAAAATTATCTATATACTCACATATATTACATGACACAGACGAGCAACACAGACTAGCTAAAATTTATTAAAACCTCATTGTAAGTGATTCAGTGTGGCTGACCAGCATCAGTGCCACATCCAAGGAAACACCTAAATTGCAACCTTGATCCAAAGAGGGAAATACAACATTTGGAGCTGAAGCACATGCCCCAAATCCAGTTCCTGTAATCAGTGACATCTTTCTCAAGTCTGAATTAAATTTCAGCTTGCTCTGACAATCCAATATTTTACAGCCCAAAGACACGTACAGTCTCAGAGACTGTCTAACTCTGAAGCATGCAGGAAAAAAGTATAGCTAACTTAGTGTATTGATGATGATTTACTCAAAATCCACATACGATTTTTCTCAGCACTTCAAAGAGATGTTAAGTTTTAGTAGATAATAAGGTTAAGGTTCAGAAAATCCTGAAGTTAAACAGGACCACTTATATTATCTAAATGTCCAACAGAATATTTAAATGAAAGCATTTCAACAGGAAGCTGTCTACCCCCTAATTGCACCTATCAAATGAATGGAAATTCAAGCATCTTCTGCGTAATAAATTCCATTGTCAAACTATTAGGAAGGTGTTTTTTTTTCTCACATAGTATACTATTAGAATCTGCTTTCCTGTAACTCAGGTCATATATTGTGTCTTATACTCTGAACAAGAAGAAACTTGCCTTCCTGGATTTGAAAGACAGTAACATATCCTTCCCAGTCATCTATATCCCAGCTGCTTCAACCTTGTGTATTATATTGTTCATTGGTCATCTTCTCTGAATCTTTTTCAGGATCTCTGAATTTTTATTGAAGTGTTGTCCCCAGAAAGGGACTCAGTACTTAAGGCAGGATCTGAGCAAAGCAGGTTAACGTGAAACTAGGTGGGCAATTAATTTTCCCACATGTGAACCTGTGACTGTTGTAGAGGGCTGAACCAATAGGCCATCATTGCTGCAGCCTTCACTGCAGGTCAGACAGGGAGAACAAAACAGCTGCCCAGGTCTGAACTAGACTTTTCATGTTTTGGAAAATATGCTTCTGTTGATCCAGGTCAAAATTTTATTTAACTTTTTTGTAGATATATCACATCAGTTTTTCCCCCCATGCCATCACTCTGCTAAACAACTAACTCCCACAACACTGTCAAACTATTTAGTAAGACTATGTTACTATTCTTCTTCTCTTCTTTCCTCCTATCTCCTGTTCTACTTATTATAACTCTATTGCTTTTATCTTTATTATTTATATTGTTTTATTTAGTTCTTTAGTATGATTTATATTGATTGCTTATTTAGTACCCAATGACTATCACTAAGAGTTGTATCTTACAGTTTATGATGAATGTATTTTATGATGACTATTATCATGATTTATTACTTATAACTTTTATGTACATGGAGAGTTTATGCACCGAAGACAAATTCTTTATGTGTACAATCACACTTGGCCAATAAAAATTCTATGCTATTCTATTCAGCTCATACTAAATTTGCAATTAAAAATCTTTTGCTATTTAAAAATCTTTTGTTCACCCACTCCCACTAGTAAATTTTTTAAATCATGCCATCATGTTCAGTCACTGTATGACATCAGATTTTACCCATGATGCTATTTAATCTAAAAATTTGAGGAAACTTGGTTATCTAACTTTACTTTCTGGGATGAGACACATATAACCAAGGTGGAATAGAAGACATAGTTTATCACTACATTTTAGTTAAGCTAATTTTTCAGTGACAAACATTGAACTTTGGTCTACAACTATCAGTCCTTGGAACTGAAAATAAAGGGAAGCACTGTGACCTGATTCACAAGCAGGCCAAGGCACTGCCCAAACTGAACCTTCTAACAATGGAATCCCAGACTGAACCTAGTACGATATGTGACATTAGAAAAGCAACTGAATGGCCTCAGAACAGCAATGAGCAGTGGATCAGTCAAATCAATGGGCCATGTTTTATTATTCTGTTTTCTATACATTAGATTCACACAATTAATGCCTCTTTTTTCTACCCAAGACTCTCACCCTGACAAGAAGCAAAATTCATCTTTAACTTCAATTTATACAGGGGAATTTGAGATTAAAATTTTAGTGTTTTTTTCTTTTTCTTTCTACTTAGTGTTTGGCTGAAGTTCGGTACTTTGCTATAGCAGAATACAAAAAGTTCAGAAAGGAAGACTGGTAGTATCCTATCCTTACTACTCATTTTTGTGTTAATAGGACAAAATGTCTCTGCATGTAACACTATTTATAATATTGGTCAGCGACTGTAAGAAACAAGATTTGATTTGAAAAAAGGCATCAAGACTAAGAGAGAAAGATAAATAGATAGACTATTTTAGGCACAATCATTCCTTAAAGGCATGGATGTTTGCAGGAAGCAAATAAAATAGTGAACAGAGCCATTGCTACTGACCGGAAGTGACGTCACGGCGATACCAGTCACAAGGGAACAGAGCTCTCCATAGCTACACTGGCTTCTCCCTGTTTGTGGGCTCTGGAACAAGCCAAAACCACCTTGTAGGGGCAGCAAATCAAAGGAGGGGCGTCCTGTGAGGTTCCAGGAGAAAACACAATTCTCCTGTAGAGCCCTGTCCTGTATGCCATGGAAAAGAGAAGAGGCAGCCATCCAACCACAAAGCTGGAAACAGCTTAACATCTAAGAAGAATGCTGGAGTGGATTTGGTGAACAGTGTCTGGAACTGGGTGAGAAGAATCCTTTTTTTTTAAGTGCAACCCCAAAAAAGAATATTCAGAAAAAGAGAGACTCATAATTATCTTTAAAGTGGAGGTGACTTAACACTTTGAGTAAAATCTTAAAATCCTAAATCAAAAGGGAAAGGAATCAAAGGAAGAAAATAGAACATTTGTCAAAAATATAGAAAATTGGACTTTCAAATTGGACAGACGTTGGCTTTGGATAGGCATTTTAAAATGCTGGAATCATTTACATAAAAAGCTAATATTATATCTATTTTGGGAATATTTTAGTAAAGTCGGATAAGAAAGACAAGACAAAGTGAAAACTGTTTTAAGATGCCACCTGTTGTCAAAGGACGACACAATATATTCCCAAAGTCCTGGAAAAGTTTGGCCTTTGGAGATTTAAAGGTGAGAAATAAGAAAAACTTTATTATCAAAAAGACCCTTGAAAGCTTCAATATAATGTCGAATTGGTAGAGGGACTTATGAAGGTTCCACTTTTGGACTACCTAGAAGAATAGATCTATTAACTCCTGGACACTGGACATTGAATTTTTTGTTCGAAAAGTGGCTTTGGTTTGAATAAAAGATTGTTGGATTATTGGACAAAAAGAAATAAAATAAACAAAAACAAAGATGAGTAGAATTTGAAAAGAAATTGTCGGAAATTCAGTATATGAAAGACACTTTGAGAAGAAGATGCGAGGAGATTTTGAATAAAATACAGAGCATAGATGTAGAGCTGGAAATTAGGAAATTAGAATAGAATAGAATAGAATAGAATAGAATAGAATAGAATAGAATAGAATAGAATTCTTTATTGGCCAAGTGTGATTGGACAAACAAGGAATTTGTTTTGGTGCATATGCTCTCAAGATACATACATCAAGAATCATAGGTATAACACTTATAGAAGTAGTCACTAGGAAACATATATATATATATATAGGAAACATATAAAACATATAAATCATACTAGGAAACATAATAATAAGCGAGGGCCTATCAAATCATATTAGTAAACAGTCAATAAAATAAATAATAATTAAAAATAATTTTAAAAATTGTAAGGATACAAGCAACAAAGTTACATTCATACAGTCACCTTGGCAGAAAGTGGGAGGAGATGGGTGAAAGGAAGGATAAGAAGATTAATAGTAATAGTAATGCAGACTTAGTAAATAGTTTACAAGTGTTGAGGAAATTATTTGTTTAGCAGAATGATGGCATTTGGGAAAAACTGTTCTTGTTTCTGATTGTTCTATAGCAGGGGTCCCCAACCACCGGGCTGCAGACTGGTACCGGTCCGTGGAGCACTCTGTACTGGGCCGCAAATAAAAAAATTTAAAAAAAATGGCGGCTTTCTTCGCCTTCGGTGAATGCTGCTGGGATCAGGGATCAAGGACACAAATGAAAGAAGTGGACGGAGGAAGCAACCAAAGCCTGTCCTGCTCTCCGGCTCAGCGGCTTCGGTTTCCTCCCGCCTCGTTTCTCTCTCAGTCGCTCTCTCGCTCCTCCACCAGCCCAGGAAGAAACTGCTTCAAAGAAGCCGGGGGAGTGGCTTTTCCTGTCGCCGCAGCTCCTCCGAAGCGCCCGTTCACCCCCACCCCGCCCGCCACGCACGGTTCAATCCAGTGCTCCATTCTGCCTGCCTGCCTGCCTTACTTTCTGGTTGATTCGGAGCAGCTTCGGCTGAGAATAATAACTATTCGCCTCTTTTTATCAGCCGAAGCTGCTCCGAAACAACCAGAAACGCAGGCAGGCAGGCAGGCAGGCAGAACGGAGCACTGGATTGAACGCGCGAGGCGGGCGGGGGTGGGGTGAACGGGCGCTTCGGAGGAGCTGCGGCGACAGGAAAAGCCACCCTGCCCCGGCTTCTTTGAAGCAGTTTCTTCCTGGGCTGGATGTTAGAGGTCCATCGTAGCTCTGAATGATCCCTAAACAAGGACTACAGGAGCTTCCTAGGGAAAACACACTGACTAAATGCTCCTCATTCAATTCCTGTTTTCACCAAACAGAGATAAGAGAAACATCTGCATGAAATTTTGTAGCTACACAGCTGGGCAAGACCTAGAACTAGAGAGACTGCAGTCAGGTGTCTTTAATGCTAGTTGTAGGGTAAACATAAAGTTTTGGGAATGGAAAATAGAATCTCTTCCCCCCCCCCCCCCCGGTCCTTGAAAAAGTGTTTCTGCTTGAAACTGGTCCCTGGTACAAAAAAGGTTGGGGACCACTGTTCTATAGTATTGTTTTGAGGGTAGGAGTTGAAATAATTTATGTCCAGGATGTGAGGGGTCTGTAAATATTTTCACAGCCCTCTTTTTGACTCATGCAGTATACAGGTCCTCAATGGAAGGCAGGTTGGTAGCAATTATTTTTTCTGCAGATCTAATTATCCATTGAAGTCTGTGTCTGTCTTGTTGGATTGCAAAACCAAACCAGACAGTTATAGAGGTGCAAATGACAGACTCAATAATTCCTCTGTAGAATTGTATCAGCAGCTCCATGGGCTGTTTGAGCTTTCTGAGTTGGCGCAGAAAGAACATTCTTTGTTGTGCTTTTTGATGACATTTTTTATGTTAGGTGTCCATTTTAGGTCTTGAGATATGATAGAACCTATAAACCTACTGTTGATACTGTGTTGTCTAGTATTGTAAGAGGTGGTAGTATGGGACGGTCCCATTTCTACAGTTTTGAGTGTGTTCAGTTCCAGATTATTCCGGTCGCACCATGTGGCAAGTTGTACAACCTCCTGTCTGCATGCAGATTCATCATTATCTCGAATGAGACCAATCAGTGTTGTATCATCTGCAAACATCACTAGTTTAATAGATGGATCATTTGAGATGCAGTCATTGGTTTATAGGGAGAAGTAGAGATAGCACACAGCCTTGGGGGGGGGGGGCTGTGCTAATTGTACAGGTATCAGATATGATTCTGCCTAGCTTCACCTGCTGCTTCCTGTCTGTTAGGAAGCTTATGATCCACTTACAAGTGTGTTCAGGTACAGTTAACTAAAAGAACAGCTGGAAAAATAGAACAGACAAAACAACAAACAAAAAGAAATTACAAGAAGGAGATAAAAATAAAAATGATAATGCTCGATGAAATAAATCAAGGGGAGACTATTCTAAGGGAAGTTAAACAGGAACTGGAACTGCAGGGAGATTTTTTGGGGAAAGAAATAGGAGTAAGAGTAGACAACTTGAAAATGAGACAATGGAACAGGGTAGAGAAGGGAAAATTTTAAGAGGATTGGCCAAGAAGTGGAAGCAGATAGAGTTAAGATTCAAGAGAGGAATATGGGAGACAAGCTAAGAAAGGAATAATTAAAGCTTTAATGTGAATGAGAGATGATGGTTAAAAAAAGAAGAGCTTTTCTTAAAAACAATAGTGAGATAAGTTAAAATAGGGCTGGAAGTTAGAAACAATTGAAGACCATAATTTAACATAAATATGTGTATTATTAGTTAAACTATATAAAATTGTCAAATGTAACAAATATGAATACTGACATTTTATTGTAGGAAAAGGATTGGCATAAAAATAACCAGAGGTGGGATTCTACCAGTTCTGTCCGGTTCTATAGAACTCCTTGTTAACTTTCTAAGCAGTTTGGAGAACCAGTAGTTAGAAGCAATCTCCTTCTGTTTTTTTCCCACCCTTATTACATTCTTGCCAGTACTACTAGACTTCCTGTCTCCAGAGCTTCTGAGGCTTGGCTTTCTTAAAGGGGAAGGGTTGTTTTAAGATTTTTACACTGCTGTTGGGAGGAAATACTTCCCTAGACAATCAGCACTTCGAAGAAATAATTGAATAATGAAGCAGAGCTTTTAGTGACAGGGAACCAAGATGAGTGACATTCAGCAAGGCTTCTTGGCTAGGTAGAAAAATTG
Source organism: Notechis scutatus (assembly GCF_049901735.1). Classification (NCBI taxonomy): domain Eukaryota; kingdom Metazoa; phylum Chordata; class Lepidosauria; order Squamata; family Elapidae; genus Notechis; species Notechis scutatus. The sequence continues at coordinate 84,561,259 of NC_142012.1, forward strand.
ACATTCAAACGTGAATTTACATACCCTTTCTGAGTTTTGGTCTAAAACTGGTTTTTGGTGAAGGTTAATTCTGTGCTTGGTGACGTTTAATCCTGTGTTTATTGATGGGATAATTTTCCCTATTCAGCTTCAACAAGCAACAGCTACTGTTGTGATTTAATTATTTGTATTGTGTTTGAATTTTTTTCCTGCCTCATGGTTTCTTTTTCTTTCTGGTGAGGGGATCTTCTTCACTGCTTTAGTACTATCTGGCACTGTCCTTTTGGGGTATACTTCCAAGAGGCAGGATGCAAGCTTGGCACTGATTTTTTTACTGCCTTTCTGGAGGGCATGTGACTTTTCCTTAAATCTGGATGATTTCCTTAGGATATCTTGTGAGGTGAGTGAGACCAGCTGGTATCTTCAAGTGGTGCAAATGGATCCTAGGATTGCTTTTCCTGGGTGTGCTTTTTCTTAAATGACTTCTCTGCTAAAGGGTTTCACTTTATGAGCAAGAGATGGCTGATAGTTATCACTGCATTTTAACTATTTTCATTCCTCAAGGTGCTCTGGCACCCTGCCTGATTTGTAACTCTGGCCTGCAAGTATTTTTAATCTAATGATTGGTATTTAGGACAGCATTTTGCAAGCAAAGAAGCTTTTTGTATTTTTGTACAGGTAATCCTTGACTTATAAAAGTTCATTTAGTGACCATTCAAAGTTACAATGGCACTGAAAAAGTTACTTATGACCATTTTTCACACTTATGACCATTGCAGCATCCCCACTGTCATGAGAGGCCAGGCGAGGAGAAGCGCCCCTTGACATGAGTGATGTCAAGTTCGCCATGCCCACCCAGTCACATGACCACCAAGCCATACCCACCAATTAAGCCATGCCCACAAAACTGGTTGTTAAAAAAACTGAATCCCACCCCTGAAAATAACATATTGAAATATTGAATAAGATAATGAAATGTTATAATTTAATAAAAAGAACTGTACTATTATTAGAATTATATAACTTGTCAAACATAAACAAGATGAATATTGTTTTATTTGTATTAAAATGTGATTAGAAAGGGGATATTCTTTAAATATAATAGTGGCATAATTAAACATTAGAAAGGGGATAAACAATGGAAGATTATAACTCAATATAAATGTGTGAATTATTATTAGAATTATATAAGTCTGTTACACTGCAAATATGATTATTAATATCTTACTTGTAATAAAAGGAGTGACATTTAGAATGTAGAGATTGACACAAAAATAACATACTGAAACACTGAATAATAAAAGATTATAATTTAACAAAACATGTGTATTAATGTTAAATTTCAAAAGATTGTCAACTGTATTAAACATGAAGAATATTGTCATATTTGTTTTAAAATGTAACACACTCCGGTGCCACACTGTTCACACAATGATATGTTTGTTAAAATAAGAAAAAATAAAAGAAATATTGCAGAGAAGAAGAAAAAAGAGCCATTGCTGTGAATGCAGGATTAAGGAATTTCTGCAAAGCAACCTGCCTTAACAGCAATTCATTATCCATCTACCCAGCTCTGGATCTTTCAGGACTGGAGGACTTCCAGGAAGCCTGCCACTACACCTCAGCGAGTGAGAACCTGCTCTTTTGCTGAGGTCTTGAATGGGAGCATTGGGCAAACTAGAGGATTATCCACGGAGATCCATAATCTCATCTGTAGAGCAGTTGAGAAATACGTGAGAGCTTCTGGAAGGGAGGAATGAAGGAAGGGAGGAATGGGAGAAATGGAGAAGAGTGGAAAGAAGGGAGGAATGAAGCTAGTATGAGGGACCCGAAGAGTAATAGTTGCAACCTGCCTTTGCATATGTAGAGGGGTAATAAGCATCTAGGTTCAGTGTGGATTTGGGATGCCTATGAGCTGGGATTATAAAGTTTATAATGGATTAATGGGATAATGGCTTCCTTATTATGTTTGTTAATTGTTTCTTGGTTTGTTGTTCTCCTTTCCTGTTTGTGCTTCAATTTTTTCACTTGAAGAGAAGATGTTTGGGCCTAGAAATTAGTGACCTTATGCCAGTATTGCATGGGAAAGGGAAATTTGTTGGAAAGGAAAATCTTTTAAATGAAGGAGACCCCTTCAGCTATTAACAGCTCCTATCCCTGCCTCCTGTACAATAGAAGTAGTGGGAAGATACCTTTTTGCCATGGTTGTTAAGCAAATCATTGAAGTTGTTAAGTGAATCATGTAGTCATTAAGTGAATCTGGTTGCCAAGCATCGAAAGCTTGTTCATGTGACTGGGGATTTTGCAACAGTCATAAGTGTGAAAACTGCTAATAAGTCACTTTTTTTCAGTGCCATTGTAATTTTCAATACTCATTAAACAAATGGTTGTAAATCAAGGACTACCTGTATGTAGGACAGGACTTGTTTAGATCTGTTTACTGTCAACCTACTGGTTGGAAAAGAGTGATTTCATTAATTCATTAAGGATTTCATCTCTCTTCTCCTTTCCAGAATCTCACCAGCTTCGAAGATATATGCTTCATTTTAAACAGTCAAATAGAATGTCTGAACTGTATCAAAATTCTAGTAATCTCACTGACTGTCAGAGTCATATCAGCTAGAATGAATGGGCTTACATGTGATGTTGGAGACCAGAGGTCTTGGAAGATTTCATGATTCACGTTAAGGCCACTTGAGCATCAATGGTTCATAATTTATAGTCTTCTATGGGTTTCACAAAAATTATTTTACAAGCTGTCCATGGACTGTCCGCTAAATGATGAAATTTGTATTGCTGCAGCATATTGCCTACTGCAAGAGTGAAGAACAAATTAGGAAGTTCTGGTCTAGGAATCAACAGGTCTTGACATATTGCAGAGAACCTTGGAACATGTTTTCTTGAACCTGGCCATTTAGTTCAGAATGCCAAGTTATCTGGGCAATTAGCATTGTGCTTCCTGTATTAACAAAATACAGCAGAATTAAAAGGGACCTTGGAGGTCTTCTAGTCCAACCCCTTGCTCAAGGAGGAGACCCTATATCATTTCAGACAAATGGCTGTCCAGTCTCGTCTTAAATGCCTCCAGTGATGGAGCATTCACAACTTCTGAAGGCAAATGGTTAAATTGGCTGATTGTTCTCACTCTCAGGAAATTTCTTCTTACTTCTAGGTTGCTTCTTTCTTTGATTAGTTTCCATCCATCGCTTCTTGTCCTGCCTTCAGGTGCTTTGGAGAATAGCTTGGGTCCCTCTTCTTTGTGGCAGCCCCTTAGATATGAATACTGCTATTATGTCTCCCCTCGTCTTTCTTTTCGTTAGACTTCACATATCCAATTCCTGCAATCATTCTTCATATGTGTTAATTTCAAGGTGCCTAATCATCTTTATTGCTCTTCTCTGCACTCTTTCCAGAGTGTCAACATCTTTTTTATAATACATTGAACTAACTGGATGCAATATTCCAAGTGTGGTCTTGTTAGGTCTTTATAAAGCAGTACTAATACAGTACTTCATGTGAGCTTTATTCTATCCCTCTCTTAATGCAGTTAATAGGATTGCATTGACTTTTTTGGCTGCTGCAACACCCTACTTGCTCTTATTTAATTGATTATCCACAAGGACTCCAAGATATCTCTCACAGTTATTGCTATTGAGCCAGGTTTCAGCTAATCTAACCTGCACATTTGTTTTTTGTTTTCTTTGTTTCCACTGAATTTCATTTTGTTAGATAGGGCCGAATGTTCAAGTCTGTCAAGATCCATCTGGCTCCTGGGCCTATCTTCCTGAATGTTGGCAGTACCTGCCAGCTTAGTGCTGTCTGCAAATTTGATTACTCCCCCTTCTATTCCCTCATCTAAATTGTTTATGAAGATGTTGAAGAGTACTGAACTTAAAACAGAATGTTGGAGTACCCCACTGCTTCCTTCCTTCCATGCAGACGTAGTTCCATTAAGGACTACAAATTGAGTGTGATTTGTCAGCCAGTTACAAATCCATTTGATGGCGATGCTGTCTATGCCACATTTTTCTAGTTTGCTAAGAAATAGGTTAAAGTCTACTTCGTCAAATGCCTTTACTGAAATCCAAGTATACTGTGTTCATAGCATTTCAGTGATCCACTAATGGTCACTTTGCCAAAGAATGAAATAAGATTTGTTAAGCATGAACTCTTTTTGATAAACCCATGTTGGCTTCTTGTTTTAACTTTGCTTGCTTCTAAGTATTCACAGATTTGTTGCTTGATCATATTTTCCAGGATATTACCAGGTGTTGGTGTCAGGCTGATTGGTCTGAAGTTCCTGGATCTTTTTTTTCTCCCCTTTTTTTGAAGATGGGAACCATATCACTTCTTTTCCAGTCCCCTGGTAGTTCCTTGGTTCAGTACTCCAGGATCTTTGAAAGATATGGTTCAGTGGTTCTGAGATCACATCTGCCAGCTCTTTCAGAAATCTGGGATGTAATCCATCAGGTGAGTTGAACTTCTCTAAGCAGATAGGTGTTCTCTTACAAATTTCTTGCTTATTTTAATTTGTATTCCTAGACTGTCTTTTATGGTTATGTTTTTCGGTTGAGCTATTTTTTCTTTTTGTGAGATGACAGATGGAAAGAATGAATTAAGCAGCTCTTTCTCTTTAATGCCCATTACTTACTTGCCATCTTCTCCCATTAGTAGACCAATCGTTTTCTTGACATTTTTTCTTGTTTTTTATATGTTGAACAAAATTTTAATTATTATTTTTGACATGTGTTGCAAGTCTTAGTTCATTCTTAGCCTCAGCTTTTCTGACTTCATCTTTGCAAGTTTGGGCTATTTGTTTTTATTCTGCAGGGGTGGGATTCTACCGGTTCTGTCTGGCTCTACAGAACCGGTAGCTCTGAAGAGCAGCAGACACAGAACCTGGTTCTGTGTCCGCTGTTGTTTTGTGTCTGCTGCTGTTTTGGCCCGCCTGCCTGCCCGGGCTCTTACCTGTCCTTTATTTCCTGCTTTTTCAACCGCAGCTGCTTTGCACGGCACAGCTGGGGTTGAAAAAGCAGGAAAAAAGGGCTTTTCCAATTGCTGTGCACCTGCACGCAGCACTACTCAGCTGTCCGGGCAGCTCAGCAGGTCATAAATTGCACTTGTGCAACACGCGTGACTCGCGCATGCGCGCATGATACAGAGCAACAGAACCGGTAGTTATACCAGTCGGATCCCACCCCTGGTATTCTGCCTTATATGTCCCTCTTTCCGTTTTTTGTAATCATCTTTTTTGCCTTTCAGTTTATCTGTTTATTATGTGCAATCATGCTGGTTTCTTCTTGGATGTCTTATTTTTCTTTTCACTGGCACTGAGCTGGTCTTGGCTTTTATAATAATATTTTTTAGAGTTTACCAAGCTTCTTGAGTTGTTTTCCCCTTTAAGATTTTCATTCATGGAATCCTTCCCAAGCTCTCTTTAAATTTGTTAAAGTCAGTTCTTTTAAAGGCTAAGACACTAATTTGATTATGTTTTATTGCTTGTGTTTGCATTCTATTGAATTCCAACATGACATGGTCATTCTCCCCCAAAGTTCTGGCAACTGGGACCCCCTCTATCACCTCTGTTAGCAAGAACAGAGTTCCAGTTTCCCTATCCTATATTGGAGTCTCTAAAATATTATTTTAGCAGTATTTGAAGGCTTTATAAATCATGAAATGCAGGAACATATGGCTTGAGTAACTATGGTGAATATCCAGAAATGAGTCTGATTAACTACAAGGGATAATCATAAGGTCTATGCTGCAGCAATCAGCATAAGAGAGGCAAATTAGATTTCCACCTTGATCATATCCACGTTCAAGATTATTCTTTCAAGTGACCAACCCTAATTTTTTATTCATTCTGGGTTATGTAAAAAAAAACAAACAACAACAACCATGCAGTGTTTCTTCCTCCCAAAATGTCCCTCTTCTTTTTAATGAAGCTCACAAAACAGCAACCCTCTCCAGATTTAGGAGAGTGCTTAAAATAGATGGATCTATTTAAGCCTTTGCATTTGCTTTTGTTGTTCTGTTGTTCTATCTTGTAATAACCGTTTGAATAGATATTTTAATGGATTTTTGCAAGCCATCCAAAACTATGTATTTTAAATTGATAAATCTATCAACAATATATAGTACACATTAACACTGAAGTTTGTTACATGCACATTTCCTTCCTGATATTTTTTTCTACATCACTTAATAAAATCAGATAATACAATGCCTTTTATTTTTAAATTCACATGTTCACATCAATTAATGCAGTATATAGCTAGGAACAATTAGTCACTACTGCTGCCTATATTCTTTATGTAAATGACAAATTTAAATATTAGCTTACATAGAAAAACTACATGCCAAGGTGGAAAGGAGTGTAATTCATACCAATAAAGCTTGAAACAGAATAGTATATTTTAGTAAAAATTCATCATAGAAGTATTTTTAGTTCTCATGTTATCAATCTTTTTTTAAAATTCAGTGAGGGCTTATTAAATGATGGCTTGTGTGTTTTGTATTCCTAAGAAGTGTGTTATCACTGCATTCTACTAGTGATAAGTTGCAATTCAATCCTGTCCCCTACTTGTCCTATTCTCTATGTCTCCTCAGTGAATATAAGTTTATATCAGTGCACCCCATTTTCTATATCCTTTGTTTTCCAAATATATCTAAAAGATTTGGGGCCGACTTGTGTTGGGAGAAAAGTGACAATAACCAGTACAGAAACATCCTCCGGCTACAGAAATTAAAGAAAAAGCCGCTCTAATATAGAGAAACTTGTTCCTTTCCTAGCAGATGTTGTTCAAAATATTATCCAACATCTATTTGCTGATAAATATTTGCAGATATATATTTATTCTGAATTAATCCCAGAGTTATATCACAATGCTGCATAATACAATGAATATATAGTACAAAAACAGCATCTAAACCAAATAACACTGAAGCATGATTTATTGGATTAACTCAGTTGCTCAAGCTCACACTACACTTTGATCCCTAGATGAAATCCCTAGATGCTGAGTTTGTACAATATATTGAGTCATAAAGTAGCTAACTCTAGTTTAGCTTTGCAAACTATGTGAAACAAGAAGATCAAGAGACGATGCCTGTGTTTTCTTAGCCAAGTAATCTCAAAAGGTAAATCTCTATTTCTGTATCTATATAGAAGGTTAAAAGTGATTTTTAACCCATTGATTTTTCAAACCCTAACTTGTCTTGTATCTCTTTTCTTTTGTTATCCTGGAGGCATGGTGGTATGCCCCTATTTTAAACACCTTCCATCTCCTCCTCCCACTCTTCCAAAAAGTGTCAATATTTTATTTGGATTTTTAACTTCACTCCATAACAGTTGCTTGACCTCCTGACTTGCACAAGTCATATAAATTCTGAGACTTTATTCAGGAGCCATGTTCATGCTATTGAATAAGCAATTTGGGAGGATGAATTAATGACTTCTGCTGTTGCTGGAAAGTCCCTGAAGAAATATTAAAATTGCTTGCAGACTGAATCAATACTCACTGAACACCAAAGCATGAGATCTTGGAGAAACAAGCATTTGGAAAAGGAAGAGGAATTCCTACATAAACCATCCACTTCACCCCTACTACATTTTTTTAAAAGAATCAGCTGATTCTTTTTACTTGAGTTTTTAAACGGTGCTGCCTTCTGACTTAGGAACAAGAGAAAGGTAATGCTTCTTCCTTTCTGTTTCTGCAGGAACAGCAGCTGGGCATACCATGCATCTGAGATCATCCTAACCTGACAACCTTTACAGGATGGAGAGATCAAGTCCTGATATTGCATGCCAGCCATTCATTTCAACTAAAATCAAGGAGCTTAGATTTATTTTAAATACTTTATATATATATATTTTAAACGTGTGCACATTTTGAAATTGCTTACTACAAGAAAATAAAAATACCATGAAAGAAAGACAAATATTCATGGATTAGATAATGCCAAAAATATGCCAACATTTAAAGCTGTTGAAAAGAGTTTGGCACAACAGCAGCATGAAGGGGGAAAAAAACCCCTCAATGTTTAACAACTTAGCCTTAGCAGAAAAACAAATAAATGGACTATTGAGACTCTTTTCAAGAGAAGAACACAGCTATCCAGAGGTTTTTCTGAAATGTGCACAAGAACAAGTGAGAATATATAAACGTTAAAATATTTACAGAAGCTTATTTCTATTGTAGGAAAATATATACCTTATACTAGGCTAGGTCAAGGAAAAAACAGTTAGCTTTTGAGAGCTCCCAAAGATCTGTAGTATTTTCTGATATTCTGACAAACAAGAAGGATGAAGTTGGGTGGAATTACTTTTGACTAAGGTTAAAGCTACCTGGTCAGAGTGGCACAGGGTCGCAATCTGCTTTGACTAACAGATTTCTCAAAAACATCAATCCCTGTGGGGAGACCATAATAAGTTAGGGTGCAACTGCATAGCATACTAAGGAGCAATTCACCAGAGCTATAGTCACAGAAAAGTGTGCTAGCATTAATTTTGTTGTTTGAGGCCAAACCCTCTACTGTCTCAGTAATGAGGCTTGTGAGTGTCCTGTCCTTTAAAGTGGGACAAGTTAGTGAATTTCCCTGGTTTCATTTCTCCTTCATGGAGTACTACCTATCAGTAGTTATTCTGTAATATTAGAATATTAGTAATTCTTTCTAACATATAGTTAAAGTGACCAACTTTTTTACAATGAAAAGAAGGACACAAATAAATTGAAGAAAAAAAACAAAGCCACTTGCGCATGGCGCACTCTTGCACATGACATATTCTTGCATGCGGCATACTCTCTCAAAACAATTCTCCTGTGTGGAGCGCATGTGCCTCATAATTGCATCTCGCCGCACTGTACCAAGCCTTGATGAATCGTCATGTCAAATACAAATATTGCACATCACACACAACGGATTGGATCAGCATCGATCAAATACGGGGATTTACAGATTAGTCTTCAAATATCAAAAAGGAGGACATGTAGGAGGACACTTTTCGAGAGAGAACAGAACTTACAAAAGGAGGACTGTCCTCCCTAAAGGAGGACGGTTGGTCATCTTAATATAGTAGGGTTAAGTTGTATGGAGTGTAGGCAGGTGCTATGAATGGTGGTTTACCCTTTTTATGCTGGTCTATGACCATAATAAAGATTTGTTTGTTAGCCACCTGTCAAGTTGCCACATTAATAGATCATCACTGCAAAGAAAAGAGTTATCTCCTATTTCATTCTGTGGCCTCTGCTATTCCCAAGACCTGTCGGGGCTCTTTGGATTAGCACTCTTTCAAAAGTGAGCTAACCCATATTCAGAAATAGCCAAATTGGAAGATGACAGTGCAGAGAAAAGATTGTGAAGAACATCAGGAGTATCCTCTCCTGCTTCACCAGCACCCGCCTCCATGCTAATAGGTCCAGAAAAGATTATGGGAGTGATGGGATCAATAATGAATGAATTCTATCCTTATCTAATGTTGCAAAAGAATGGCACTGTTGACAATAGGCAGGTATGGCTAGCAGCATATGGAAGTTGTCCAAAAAGTGGCATCCCTCAAATAATAAACAGAAATGATATGGATATCTGAACCCTTAGTCAGCCAAAGCAGTGGAAAACCTACAGTGCAGTTGTTGGTAATAGAAGCACAGCACAGAACTGTCAGAACCAGGTTGTCCCAGCTTTAAATTGACTTCCTATGCAGCTTGGCATTAGTGCCTTCTGAAGAGTGCTAATGTCAGATAGCCTGCTGCTTGTGGCCATAGAAAAGGGAGGGATCAGTGGAAAATATTTCATTGCAGCTTTGCAACTACAGACTGAACTTTGCTTATATCTCCAAGGATAGTTCTTAGTTTAGTTTAGTTTATTGTCATTGCACCTCATACAATGAAATCAAACACCATCTTCAGTGCACATTATGACCATGATCATGAAAATAAACACAAACACCCTTCACCCTTCGCACATTGAACTGGAAACCCCCAACACCACACCAACACTGCACTATACAGCATAATTCAAGAGAGCTACTGCCCTGGGATAGAAGCTGTTTTTTGTCCTTGTTTTTATTATTCTGTACCATCTGCCAGATGGTGTTAGTTCAAAAAAAGGGGGGGTTCCCAGGATGAGATGGATCTTTGAGAATATTTTGAACTTTCTTAAGGCAGCGGGAGCTATAAAGCTCTTCCAAGAGGGGAGAGGGCAACCCAATGATCTTCTGGGCAATGACATTAACCCTCTGGAGTGTTTTTCTATCTGCTACTGTGCAATTGGCAAGCCATACTGTTATAGGTGAAAATTTGGTTATTACACCTGAGAATATAAAGAGCTGAACTGAAGCCATTTTGTGTTCTCAGTCTGAACTTTTGAAGCTCAGAACAGTTATGTAATGTGTTTTCTGCTAGAAATAATACAAGATTGCAAAACTATGTACTTGGCATAAGTTAGAGGTATGTGCTGGGACGCTCTGACATTAGATGTCACATTAAGAGACATTAATGGTTTTCTTATAATTTTCTGGAATTTGAATAACAGGAAATCTGACTATAATGAGAATGTTGGGAGTTGTCCATGGAAGGTTGGAACTTTCTTATGAAAACATTGTATAACATCCATATATGGGAAACAGGAAGTGTTATGTAACCATGTGATTTGATAAACCTACATAAGCTGTATTCACTAAATGGAAGTGTCTCCTTCTCTCCTAAACATGGTTTTGGAGTCAAGGGGTCCATACTGCAGTATTTTCCCTAATAAAGCATCCTATGGATCAGATTATCAAAAGTCTGTTGATTCATTTTTATGTACTTCTCACACATACAGAGGTGCAGTATGTTAAAATGCTCTCTATGGTGCAGCAGTTTTTCATTCAGTTGTTGTTTTCTGAGAAGTCTCAGGTAGTATAATCTCTGCTGGGCCCTTTTGACCAGGGCTGCAATGTGGGCACCCCAGGTCAGGTCCTCTTTTAGGGTAACACCCAGAAACTTCAAACTGCCACTTGCTCCACTCGGTCTCCATTGATAAGCAAGGGCTGGATGTCTGATCTGTTCCTTCTATATTCCACTATAAGCTCCTTGGTCTTATTGGTGTTGAGGACCAAGTTATTGTCTCCACACCACAAAAGCAACCGGTCCACCTCATCTCAGTAGGCAGACTCATCCCCCTTGGAGATAAGTCCCACCACTGTTGTATCATCTGCAAATTTAGCAATAGTATTACTAGCATGAGTGGGAATGCAGTCATGCACATAAAGAGTATAGAGTAAGGGAATCAACATGCAACCCTGTGGTATACCAGTGTTAAGAATAAGGACTGAAGAGTATGATTACCTAATCTGACCTTCTGTGAGTGGCCAGACAGGAAATCCATATCCAAAGGCAGATTGAATTAGAAAGCCCAAGGTCCAGAAGTTTAGACACTAGTCTGTGTGGAAGAATTGTGTTAAACACAGAACCAAAATCCACAAAAAGCATCCTCACATAGCCCCCCTGCTGTTCTAGATGAGTCAGAGCAGTGTGAAGAGTGATGGCTATAGCGTCCTCTGTAGATCTATTTTTTTCTGTATGCAAACTGGTGTTTATCAAAAGTATGCAGAAGACCAGAAATGGAGTAAGTGCCACTGGTCTGTAATCATTGAGGTTATTGATAGGGAACTTCTCTGGCAGCGGAACAATGGTGGAAGCCTTCAAACAAGATGGAATAGTGGTCTGGGATAAAGACCAATTGAAGATCCTGGTAAAGACTCCAGCCAACTGATCAGCACAGTCTTTAAGCACTTGGCCAGAGATACCATCAGGACCGGCAGCCTTTCTAGGGTCCACAGCCCTCAGAATGGTCCTCACCTCCTGTTCCTCCACAATGAGGTGGGGGCTACAATTGGCTGGTAGTTGTGTTTTATCTGTCTCTGATGTCTCCACTTCAAAGCGAGCAAAGAAATATTCAGTTCCTCTGCCAATGAAGAATCCCCCTCAGTAGGGATGACGTTGGTCGATTGATGGTTTGTAATTTGTTGAATCCCTCGCCACACCTGCCTCATGTTATTGCTATAAAAATTATCCTCAATCTTCCTCTTATAATCAGTCTTGGCCTTCTGAATACCTTTCTTCAGATTAGCTCTGGCAGCACTGTATCTTGCCCCATCACTGGACCTAAAGGCCTTGGCACTGGACTTCCTTGGTCATCCAGGGTTTCTGACTGGAATAGATCCTAATACATTTATCCACAGTGATAGTATCTGTGCAGTGTTTGATATAGCACAGAACAGTTGCAGTGTGCACCTCTAGGTCAGGGTGGTAAAAGATGTCCCAATTTGTGTTCTCAAAACAATCCTGAAGTTATTGGGAAGCATCTTCTGGCCAAGATTTCACTGTCTTTATTATAGATAGAGCCCGTCTCCTAAGAGGGATGTACGCTGGTGCTAAAAGCAGTGTCATATGGTCTGATTGTCCCAAATGTGGTAATTGTATAACCTTATAGCCATGTTTGATGTTGGTATATACTTTGTCCAATATGTTTGCTCCTCTAGTAGCACACTTAACATGCTTATAGAATTTAGGGAGCACGTCTTTTAAATCAACTTGATTAAAGTCCCCTGCTATGATATGCACAGCATCAGGATACTTATTCTGCTTATTACTAACAATGTTATACAAGAATCCCAAAGTTATGGTAGTATTGGCGTCAGGTGGGACATAGACTGCAGTAATCAAAACCACGCTGAATTCCCGTGGAAGATATATAGGTCTATATTTAAGAGTCATATACTCCAGATCCATGGAGCAGTGGCTCTCTACAGTCTTTGTATTGATACACCAGCTTTTGTTTACATAAAGGCTTAAACCTCCCCCTTTGATCTTCTTCTAGTGCTGGTATGCAGAAGTCCTCTGGTTGCCTAGCTACAGGGGGTTGGCAGGTACAGTTTGTTTCAAGTTGCTGTTTTCACATGCTTTGCCTCAGAGCTTACCTGGAATTTCTTGCTTTCGGTTCTTTCCTAGTAAAAGTACTTTTCTCTAAATTTATGGAGCTGAGGATTTTTCTTTCCTAGGAAAGGGACAGAGGCAACCCTGACATTAGGCAAGCTCTGCTTTAATTGTCAACCCAGAGATAGCAGTCTACGGTGGGGACCAAGCATCCAATGTCCAACCATGGGAATGAAATGGAGGAAACTGAAACCATGGTCAGCTCACCCACTAGACTACATTGTGCTCGAAATAAGGCAGAATGGCGAGAGGAGCTGGATTTCAATGAGAAGCCCATCAAGTTTACATGGGTGAGGGCAAAGGGAAGAAACCCCCCCCCCAGAGGAAAGCCCAGGCCCTGAACCAGGCCCTGTTCCTGATACAACAGGTGAGGGGGAGTCAAAGAGCCCAAGACCCTCTTGCACAGACAGCTACCCAAGGTTCTTGGTTCACCTCAGACCAAGCTGCACCACTCTGCCTGCAGGGACTGCTCCTCAAAGACATCGGAACTCAAAGGTCCCAGCCTTGAGGGTTAAGTATGGGGGAGACCCTAAGCAACCGGGGTTCTTCCTGGTGAAAGCCTGGAACTACATGCAGGAATATGGGGCTGAACTGGAGACAGGAGAAGCCCAAATATGATGGGCTACTATGGCTCTAGAAGGTGCAGTGGCTGAGTGGATGGACTCCCTCCACAATAACAATGTCCCCCAACTGTGGATCTATGACCACTTTATGTCAGCCCTTTGCCAACGGTTCTGTTGTGGCCCACCAGTAGCCAGTGGAGCTGGCAGCAGACTTGGACAGTGAGGAGGTTGGGGAGGAACATGGGCCAGTCCTGGAGTCTGGGGAAGGCTCTGGTGAGTGCTCTGCATCAGAGGCAGAGATGGGGCCAGGGCCATCTGACATTTATCAGCTGCCTTCTGAGTCAGGGATCAGTGGGGCAGAAGAACAGCTGGAGCCTGTTCCTGATGTGCACATGCACAGAGCCATCAGGCAAAGCGAACAGTTAAGGAACAAGGGTTGACTCAGGAGTAAACGCACAAGTAGATGGTGAATGGCCCCTCCCATAGGAAATAAAGAGGGGTGAAAGGGGAGTGGTGTTTGCAGGAGGCAATTAGTTCATTTAATTAGTGTGAAGATTTGTTCGTGACTCACAGAGACTCCTTGCCAAGATTTTCCTTGTACAGCATTGCGCTTGTACAGGTTTTGTGAGGACAAGCAGTCTGTTTCATGATTTTGTGAGGCCTAGGTCAGAACAGGTTTGAGGATCCACTGGCCAAGTACAAGGTTCAAATCCAGATAAAGAGTATCACCCAGAAATTCTGGGAGCTGGCAGGCCAGTTAGCCACATGGCCCAAAGACATCCTTATCAACTGCTTCAAAGATGCCTCAATGATGATATCTACCACACCTGCATCTCACATAAGGCCCCAAGAACCCTACAACACTTGTATGTGTTGGCGGAGGAAATGGAGATCAACCTCGCCCAGGACCGATGCTGCAGGGATGGAGGACGGGGCGAGTCCATCCCTCCCACATGTAAAAAAAATACCCAGGACCACAATGTGCTTCAGACGTGGGAAGGAAGGGCACTGAACTGCAGTATGCCAACCCAGCAAACCCAACCTCAATACCATGACAACCCCAAGGGAGGAGGCAATGAAACCAGCTCCAAGGATCCGAGAGACAGCACTGAAAGGTCTGGAGTTCATAGAGTTCGCCCTTCCTAGTTCTGAGGGGTTGACAACTCCGACCAGGTAGGATAAGACTGAAAGTGATGATGACAACAACCCCATGGTAAGTCAGTGGGTGACCCCTGTAACACTCCCTGTGGAACTAGTGGTGCCCTCTTTGGGGACCCAAGAGAGGATGCTGGCTTTATTGGGCTCGGGTTGCTCTAAGTGTGTGTCAGCCCTGAAACAGACCTGACCGAAGCCATTTTGACCACTTCAGTGTTGCCACACTGGAGCTGAGAGATAAGGAGGAGGGATTTGAGATAGAAGGGATTCTGTAGCCAAAACAAAATATTTTCTCTTGGGAACCAAGGACATTCTGACACCTGGTTGGAGGAAGGTAGAGTGATGCTACCCAGTTGCCAGAATGCACTGTGATTGGACCAGTGATGGGATTCAATTTTTTTTTTTTTTACTACAGTTCTGTGGGCATGGCTTGGTGGGCATGGCAGGGGAAGGATACTGTAAAATCTCCAGTCAGTGGTAGTATTTGCCGGTTCTCCGAACTACTCAAAATTTCTGCTACCAGTTTTCTAGAACTGGTCAGAATACCACCTCTGGATTGTACCATGTGACTGACTGTTTTGAGAAAGTAGGAAGTCTTTTACTTTTAATTAGATGAAAACAGTGTTTTCAGTTTTCACCAGATATGTGCCAATATGATATTTCCAATCAAACTATTCTGAGGAATCTACTTGCCTTGGAATTTTGCATGATATGGATCTGTTACTTGGAATCCTGACAGTGCGTAGTTAGCCCTGAAGTTGTTGAAAAGCTGGGACTGAGACTCAAATGGCTGAGGGTACCCATAGTATTTTGCCAGCTAGATGGGAGCATAGCTGGAGGGAGACTGGCTCACTTATAACTGAACCAGTAGAGATGAGAATGGGAAAGCATAAAGAGAATCTGAGTTCCATAGTGGTGCCAGGAGGATGGAGAGAGCCCTTCTACTTAGACTGTCTTGGCTGCAGAAATGGAACCCTTATGTGAACTGGAGGAGAGAGCTTTTAAAGATTCAACAGAAAGTGACCAAGAATTAGGAAATGATCCCAAAGCCTGGGGACAGCGGCTGAAGATCACCCAATAAGTCAATTCAGTATCCTGAGGGATTATTGGGACTTATGATATGTGTTTAGTGAGAAAGGTTCCAATGCGCTTCCACCCCATCATCCCACAGACTGCAGTATTGAAATACTTCTCAGAGCTAAACTCCCGAAGCCTAAACTTTACTCAATGACTTCATGTGAACTAGGAAGGCTTTGTACCTTCATAGACAAGATTTAAAATGTGGATTTATACAACCAGCAAGGCCACGAGTGGCAGCCCCAGTTTTGTTCTGGGAGAAGAAAGATGGGACTCTTCATAGAATAAGATTGAAAATGCTGCAAGAATCTAAAAACAACAGGGGTTTGGGGTTACCAGATTGGGAGCTTTATCTGCAGGCATTTGTACTTGCTTGGCTGAAAGAGTGGGTAAATCTGAGACATAGAAGATTACTAATTTTAAGGGACTTGTTCTTCAATTGGGTGGCACACTTTTTGTGGTATGATAAGAATAAAATGCAAAGACATTATGTAAGAAATGCATTACTTTTAGTATTGGAAAAAGTTAAAACAAAAAATTATAGGAAAATACCATTCTGGCTTTCTATGATGGAAGCAATGATACTTCCAAATGTTATTAACTTGGATAGAATTGTAACATAAAGGCATTTTAAGTGAAGATGGGAACTCAAAACGACATGGAATTGCAAAATCAAGGGTAGACCATACAAAATCATGGTGGTCATATTTGCAATACAATCAAGATATGTGAACGATGCAAAAACATATGGATTCTATAAAGAGCCAACAGCACTGGATCAGATATTTTGAGGGATGGATGAAAAAGTAATAAAGAATATATATAATTATCTGTTAAATATTAAATTGGAAGATGAACAGGTGAAAGAATTGATGATAGCATAGGCAAAAAAACTTTGGATATACCATAGAATTAGATAAATGGCAAAAACTTTGGGATAGAAATTACAAATGGACAATGGCAATCACTTACAAGGAAAATTTGTATAAAATGTGTATAAAATTTGTATAAATGTGTATAAAATTTGTATAAAAGCATTTGCCACCAGCAAGATTAGCAAAGATGTTTGAAAGTGAAATGGTGGAAATGTAATCAGATACTAGGTTCTGACTTCCACATGTGGTGGACTTGTCCAAAAGCAAAAAGAAATTGGACAAAAATACATACATGGTTAGAGAAAATGATAATGCAACACATAGACTTAAAGCCAGAAATATTTTTGTTAGGTATATTAACAGAAAATTACAACAAAGGATTTAATAATACATATGTTGACAGCAACAAGAATTGTATTTGCACAATATTGGAAAAATGAGGACACACCTACAGTATAATTAGAAAAATATTAGACTGTGCGGAGATGGATAGATTGACAGTAATAAAAGATAAGGAAGAAACAGAATATTTTTCAACATGGTATATGTTTTATCAATGGTTGGATGAAAGAGGTAGAAATTAGAGGATGAAAGATTACTGGAATATATAAGTAAATAATGCAAGAAATTTTACTATAATAAGTAAATTTTAGTATTCTAACTATGGATGCTATTATAATTATTACTTTTACTACAAGTTTATTAATATTTTGTATAAAAAATTGATCCAGACAATACACTGTTTATTAAGCACTTGTTTTAAAGGAGAAGAAAAAAAAGTATAAATATTTTTTTTAAAAAAAAGATGGTACTCTTTGTCTATTTGTTGACTATAGAGGACTATAGAGTGCATAGAAAATGACTACCCACTGTCCCGATGAAAGACATGTTGGTGCATATAGGCAAAGAAAAAAATCTTCACTAAGTTAAACTTGTGGGAAGCTTACTACTGGGTTTGAATCAAGGAAGATGACAAATGAAAAACTGCATTTAATTGCCCTCTGGGATGTTTCCAATTCCAGGTGCTCTGTTTTGGCCTACAGCCCCACCCTCACCCCACAGTATTCATGCAACTGAACAATGAGGTTCCACCAAGATAAAATTGATTACCTGGGTTACTGTATCTCAAATGAAGGAGTGGAAATGGATCCAGAAAAGGTAAAGGCAGTGTAGAAGTAGGCCCCTCCTCACACTAGAAGGCAACTGCAAAGCTTTCTGGATTTTGCCAATTTCTACCAGCAGTTCATCCTCTCATTTGCAAACATTGCATTGCCAATCACAACTTTTTAAAAAACTAAGGGTGAGGGAAGCCGAAGCCAGGTCAGCCACTTAAATGGACCATAGAGTGCCAAGCAGCCTTTGAAAAACTCAAGTGTTCGTGGCAGAACTCATGCTGAAGCACCCGATCCAGATGCTCCATTTGTAATTCAGGCCAATGCAAGCTGTGGGGATGGTGTTATTGCAAAAGAATGCCTATGGGTTGCTATACCATGTGCATACACCTCTAAGAAACTCACAGAGACTGAACAGAGGTGGGCAATATGGGAGAAGGAGGCATATGCAGTGCGGTGAGCTCTACTTACATGGCAGCATTTCCTGGAAGGGGCAAGGGCCACGTTTGAGGCATGGACTGACCATAAAAATCTGGAAGCCCTGAAAACTCCACACAGGCTATCCCCTAAATAAATCTGTTGGGCTCAATACTTCAATCGTTTCAACTTCACCCTGTGTTATCAAAAGTTGATGAATGGTTTACTACTCATAAGAATGGCTGCACCATGCATGATGGACTGGCTTGGATCAGAGCCAAATTATAAATGTCCTCAAGCTTAAGGGGCCCCATGACTCTAAGTCAGCAGGACATTTTGGATTTGTTCCTTGCACTTGGTTAAGAGGCAGCTTTGGTGGTCTTATTTGAAGAAAGACATTGAAAGCTATGTGGCCAGATGTCCAGCTTGTGCTGTAGCAAACAGACCTCTGGGGAAGCCCACAGTTTATGGACTGTGGCCAGCCCCCAGGCACCATGGAAAGAAATGTCTATGGACTTTATTGTGGAATTGCCTGAAAGTGGGAGGAATACAGTTATTTGGGTTGTTACTGATCTTTTTTCAAAACAAGTGCACTTTGTTCCCTGCCCCAAGATTCCCTCCACAAAGATGTTAGCTTAACTTTTCATACAACTTTTCACCCAATAAGTCAATTCAGTATCCTGAAGGATTATTGGGACTTATGATATGTGTTTAGTGAGAAAGGTTCCAATGCGCTTCCACCCCATCATCCCACAGACTGCAGTATTGAAATACTTCTCAGAGCTAAACTCCCGAAGCCTAAACTTTACTCAATGACTTCATGTGAACTAGGAAGGCTTTGTACCTTCATAGACAAGATTTAAAATGTGGATTTATACAACCAGCAAGGCCACGAGTGGCAGCCCCAGTTTTGTTCTGGGAGAAGAAAGATGGGACTCTTCATAGAATAAGATTGAAAATGCTGCAAGAATCTAAAAACAACAGGGGTTTGGGGTTACCAGATTGGGAGCTTTATCTGCAGGCATTTGTACTTGCTTGGCTGAAAGAGTGGGTAAATCTGAGACATAGAAGATTACTAATTTTAAGGGACTTGTTCTTCAATTGGGGTGGCACACTTTTTTGTGGTATGATAAGAATAAAATGCAAAGACATTATGTAAGAAATGCATTACTTTTAGTATTGGAAAAAGTTAAAACAAAAAATTATAGGAAAATACCATTCTGGCTTTCTATGATGGAAGCAATGATACTTCCAAATGTTATTAACTTGGATAGAATTGTAACTTATAAAGGCATTTTAAGTGAAGATGGGGAACTCAAAACGACATGGGAATTGCAAAATCAAGGGGTAGACCATACAAAATCATGGTGGTCATATTTGCAATACAATCAAGATATGTGAACGATGCAAAAACATATGGATTCTATAAAGAGCCAACAGCACTGGATCAGATATTTTGAGGGATGGATGAAAAAGTAATAAAGAATATATATAATTATCTGTTAAATATTAAATTGGAAGATGAACAGGTGAAAGAATTGATGATAGCATAGGCAAAAAAAACTTTGGATATACCATAGAATTAGATAAATGGCAAAAACTTTGGGATAGAAATTACAAATGGACAATGGCAATCACTTACAAGGAAAATTTGTATAAAATGTGTATAAAATTTGTATAAATGTGTATAAAATTTGTATAAAAGCATTTGCCACCAGCAAGATTAGCAAAGATGTTTGAAAGTGAAATGGTGGAAATGTAATCAGATACTAGGTTCTGACTTCCACATGTGGTGGACTTGTCCAAAAGCAAAAAGAAATTGGACAAAAATACATACATGGTTAGAGAAAATGATAATGCAACACATAGACTTAAAGCCAGAAATATTTTTGTTAGGTATATTAACAGAAAATTACAACAAAGGATTTAATAATACATATGTTGACAGCAACAAGAATTGTATTTGCACAATATTGGAAAAATGAGGACACACCTACAGTATAATTAGAAAAATATTAGACTGTGCGGAGATGGATAGATTGACAGTAATAAAAGATAAGGAAGAAACAGAATATTTTTCAACATGGTATATGTTTTATCAATGGTTGGATGAAAGAGGTAGAAATTAGAGGATGAAAGATTACTGGAATATATAAGTAAATAATGCAAGAAATTTTACTATAATAAGTAAATTTTAGTATTCTAACTATGGATGCTATTATAATTATTACTTTTACTACAAGTTTATTAATATTTTGTATAAAAAAATTGATCCAGACAATACACTGTTTATTAAGCACTTGTTTTAAAGGAGAAGAAAAAAAAGTATAAATAATTTTTTTTTTAAAAAAAGATGGTACTCTTTGTCTATTTGTTGACTATAGAGGACTATAGAGTGCATAGAAAATGACTACCCACTGTCCCGATGAAAGACATGTTGGTGCATATAGGCAAAGAAAAAAATCTTCACTAAGTTAAACTTGTGGGAAGCTTACTACTGGGTTTGAATCAAGGAAGATGACAAATGAAAAACTGCATTTAATTGCCCTCTGGGATGTTTCCAATTCCAGGTGCTCTGTTTTGGCCTACAGCCCCCACCCTCACCCCACAGTATTCATGCAACTGAACAATGAGGTTCCACCAAGATAAAATTGATTACCTGGGTTACTGTATCTCAAATGAAGGAGTGGAAATGGATCCAGAAAAGGTAAAGGCAGTGTAGAAGTAGGCCCCTCCTCACACTAGAAGGCAACTGCAAAGCTTTCTGGATTTTGCCAATTTCTACCAGCAGTTCATCCTCTCATTTGCAAACATTGCATTGCCAATCACAACTTTTTAAAAAACTAAGGGTGAGGGGAAGCCGAAGCCAGGTCAGCCACTTAAATGGACCATAGAGTGCCAAGCAGCCTTTGAAAAACTCAAGTGTTCGTGGCAGAACTCATGCTGAAGCACCCCGATCCAGATGCTCCATTTGTAATTCAGGCCAATGCAAGCTGTGGGGATGGTGTTATTGCAAAAGAATGCCTATGGGTTGCTATACCATGTGCATACACCTCTAAGAAACTCACAGAGACTGAACAGAGGTGGGCAATATGGGAGAAGGAGGCATATGCAGTGCGGTGAGCTCTACTTACATGGCAGCATTTCCTGGAAGGGGCAAGGGCCACGTTTGAGGCATGGACTGACCATAAAAATCTGGAAGCCCTGAAAACTCCACACAGGCTATCCCCTAAATAAATCTGTTGGGCTCAATACTTCAATCGTTTCAACTTCACCCTGTGTTATCAAAAGTTGATGAATGGTTTACTACTCATAAGAATGGCTGCACCATGCATGATGGACTGGCTTGGATCAGAGCCAAATTATAAATGTCCTCAAGCTTAAGGGGCCCCATGACTCTAAGTCAGCAGGACATTTTGGATTTGTTCCTTGCACTTGGTTAAGAGGCAGCTTTGGTGGTCTTATTTGAAGAAAGACATTGAAAGCTATGTGGCCAGATGTCCAGCTTGTGCTGTAGCAAGCAGACCTCTGGGGAAGCCCACAGTTTATGGACTGTGGCCAGCCCCCAGGCACCATGGAAAGAAATGTCTATGGACTTTATTGTGGAATTGCCTGAAAGTGGGAGGAATACAGTTATTTGGGTTGTTACTGATCTTTTTTCAAAACAAGTGCACTTTGTTCCCTGCCCCAAGATTCCCTCCACAAAGATGTTAGCCTAACTTTTCATACAACACATATGCAGGTTGCACAGTGCACCTGAGCACATTATTTCAACTAGAGAAGTGCAATTTACATCACAGTTTTGGCAGGAATTTTTGAAGCTGTTGGGAACAGCCCAGGGCTTAAGCTCCTCCCATCACCCCCAAAATAATGGGGTATGTGAAAGAATCAACTCAGTCCTGGAACAATACCTCACTTGCTACATTAATTACCAACAGGACAATTGGGCTGACCTTTTGTCTTTTGCAGAAGTAGCATATAACAATTCTATGCATAGTAGCAGAGGGTTCACCCCATTTAAAGTGACACTCCTACTGTACCCATTCTAATTGAAGGAGAGAAGCATTTTGAAGTTAAAGAAATTCCAGATTCCAGGAAACATAGAGGGAAGATCCAATACCTCATTGCCTGGAAACATTTCCCCCCTGCACAGTCTGAATGGGTGGATGCTAAACATGTCTGAGCACCTAAATTCCTCCAGATTTTTCATAGAAAATACCCCCAACAAACCCTGAAGGAATCTCTGTTCTTGGTGTGATATAGTATGTGTTTTGCCTGTATACATTTTGTCTGTATGACAAAAGCCTATGTTATGGGGGGGTGGGGTGGGGTTGTCAACTAGCCTGCTGCTTGCTGCCATAGAAAAGGGGGGAGGGTTCAGTGGAGAATTTTTCATTGCAGCCTGAACTTTGCTTATCTCTCCAGGGACAGTTCTTCTAGCGCTGGTATGCAGAACCCCTCCAGTTGCCTAGCTACAAGGGGGTTGGGCTGTACAGTTTTTTTTCAAGTTGCTGTTTTCACGTGCTTTGCCTCAGAGCTTGCCTAAAATTTCTTGCTTTTGGTTCATTCCTAGTAAAAGTACTTTTCTCTAAATCTATGGAGCTGGGGATTTTTCTTCCCTAGGAAATGGACAGAGGCAGCCCTGACAGCTAGTCCTATTTTTATTTTTTTAAAAAACAATTTGGTACTCTTTCTAGATAATGCTAGATTCCTGTTAAATTTCAGATCTAGTAGCTTTTTCAAGAACATTATCTCATTATGTATATAAGGATTCTGTTAAACAATTTAGCAAGAATTGACCAGACAATTTACAGACAACTGTTCCTGCAGAAGGCAGTCTTCGGTGTCTGGATGGAAGAAGGCATGTCTGTAGCAGCCTCAACTGGCCAAAAGGGGCTGGGCAGATCCCAATCTCCAACTATATCATTAGTCTCTTCATTAATGAAACATCATCGATTATACTCATCATAAAATGTGTGGGGACAAAAGGAAATACAATTGTTTTAAAACTACAACAGACAAAAGATTAGCCAAAGGCATCATCGTGAAGACATAATATAGAGTAAGGGACTCAACACACATTCTCTGGTCACAACTAGAGGAACATAAAGACAAACTTTAGACAGTTGATGATATTTAATGTACAGGTGAACTGTTTGTATTTCATTCAACAATATTTTTAACCGCAAATGTCTTCTGCCTTAAGACAAGAAAAATGCTGAGGTACTAGGGAAATTAAATGATTTGGCAGCTTTGAGGAACTAGTCATAGATTGTCACCATTCCTAAAGAAATAGAGGGCCTGGAACAGATTTGTTCTATGAGCCATCTACAAAGATTGTGTTTCAAGGCCTTAATTATATTCAACAAGAACAAGCATAGATATTTAAGGAATCAGTCCTTTGGTATTTAACTATTATATATCCAGTTATAACAGCAACATGTATCTTTCTTAAAGGTGTCTCACAGAGCCATTACATAAACATACTCTTTTCATCTAACGTGAGTAGATTACCAAGTCTACCAAGAATATACAGTGCTCTGTGCCCCTCTCCCAATTTCTAAAGTTCTTTTTTTAGAATTTTTAAATGAAGAAATAAACTCACATATAGGTCTGGTAAATGTTAAATATGTACCACCCCATATATTAAAAATGTGGTTGCTTTTTTAGATTATTCTATTGTAAATAACTATGGTTGCATTACCATATTTAAATGTTGCATTTTCATTGATCCTGCCAATATTACTTAGTAATTCTTCAATATTAACTTAGCAGGGAATCTCAGGTTTCTCAGCTATTAAATAATAACATCAAATGTCATAATTCTATCAATATTAAATATGATTTTGCTTTTTTATTTCTACACCTGCAATAATTTCTTTATCATATTCAAGTAACTACAATACAACTATTTTATTTTTAAAATACTACTAAATTTAAGTGAGGAACTATATTGAAAAATCATGTAATTAAAACAATTGTAGTCCTCTTTCCTACAACTGTTCCACTTGGGAAATATTATTTTGAAAGCCAGCTCAATCAGTCATAGGTATCATTAATAATTTCACTTACTAGACTTAATCAGATAACAGCTGATTCTAGTGAATGATGGTAATGAGGAAAACTTTAGTCCAGAAATCTACAGCTTCTGTGATACATTTAGTTTGATTTTTCATTCTTATAATTTGGTGTGATGATGGACAGTCGGAAGTATCATTCCTGATGATGCTATAGAATAGTTATCCACCAAGTTCTGGCACTTCATGCTGACCTACATTTATTTTACATCTGGGGCAAAACATGTATTTACAACATACCAATTCATACAGCAGGTTAACTTTTGGAATTCTACCTATATAGAAAACCACCACAGTATTAACTGCATTTATAAGCTTTCATCTTCTATCTAGAACAGGGGGGTCAAACCAGGGGTGGGATTCTACCGATTCTCACTTATTCGCTATAACCTGTTGTTAACTTTCTAAGGAGTTCGGACAACCAGTTGTTGAAAGAAATCTCCTTTTGTTCTGTTTTTTTCATTTTACAGGGCTAATCCTGTAAGGAAAATAGGAAGGAAACATTCTGGTGTTGTTGGTTACAGAAACTGCCTCTCCGTTAACCCTTATTACGTTCTTGGCAGTACTAGACTTCCTGTCTCTGGAGCTTCTCTGGAGGTTTTTTTTTTTCTCCTTTGTTGGTACTTTCTTAAAGGGGAAGGATTGTTTTAAGATTTGTACACTGCTGTTGGGAGGAAATACTCCCCTGTTGGAGTTCTTCCAGCCAAGATGCAATAATTAGCACTTTGAAAAACTAATTTAATAGCAAAGTAGAGCTGCCGGAAAGAAGCTTTTAATGACAAGGAACCAAGATGAGTGACATTCAGCAAGGCTTCTTGGCTAGCTAGAAAGATTGACATTCAGTGTGAGTTTACATACCCTTTCTGAGTTTTGGTCTAAAACTGGTTTTTGGTGAAGGTTAATTCTGTGCTTGGTGATGTTTAATCCTGTGTTTATTGATGGGATAATTTTCCCTATTCAGTTTTGTTTGGAAGGAAAAAGGTTAACCTCTATTTCTGAAAAAAATTGGGTTGAGAAATCTGGCTAGTTCCTGTGTCTATTTGTTCTGGTAATTGGTTTAACAAGCAACAGCTACTGTTGTGATTTAATTATTTGTATTGTGTTTGAAATTCCTCCTGCCTCATGGTTTCCTTTTTATCTGGTGAGGGGGTCTTCCTTCACTGCTTTAGTGGCATCTGGCACTGTCCTTTTGGGGTGTAGTTCCAAGAGGCAGGATGCAAGCTTAGCAGTGATACTGCCTTTCTGGTGGACATGTGATCTTTCCTTAAATCTGGATGTTTTCCTTAGGATATCTTGTGAGGTTAGTGTGACCAGCTGGTGTCTTTAAGTGGTGCAAATGGATCTAAGGATTGCTTCTCCTAGGTGTGCTCTTTCTGGAGAGCTTAAATGACCTCTCTGCTTAAAGGGTTTCACTTTATGAGCAAGAATTGGCTGCTGATAATTATCATTGCATTTTAACTATTTTCATTCCTCAAGGTGCTCTGACACCCTGCCTGATTTGTAACTCTGGCTTGCAGGTATTTTCAATCTAATGATTGGTATTTAGAGCAGCTTTATGCAAGTAAAGAAGCTTTTTGTATTTTTGTACAGGTAATCCTTGACTTACAACTATTCATTTAGTGACCATTCAAGGCTACAATGGCACTGAAAAAAATGACTTATGACCGTTTTTCATACTTACGACGATTGCAGCATCCCCACAGTCATGAGAGGCCAGGCAAGGAGAAGCACCCCTCAATGTAAGTGATGTCGAGTTGGCCACACCCACCCTGTCACATGACCACCAAGCCATGCCCAGCCAGTCACCTGACCTCCAAACTATGCCCACCAACTAAGCCACACCCACAGAACCAGTTGTTAAAAAATTGAATCCCACCCCTGGGTCAAACTTACATCGTCACGGTGGCATCATGTGACATATCAGGACTTTTCTCTCCATTAAACCAGGCATGGGCATGGCCAGTGCATGATGCATCTGGCCCCCGGGCCTGGAGTTTGACAGCCCTGATCTAGAACATATGACAGAACTTACAGCCAAACTTATGACTCATCAGTTAAGATCTATTTGACACAGAGGGAATAAAAATGTTAAAATCAGGCATTCTCAAACTACAATACCCATCCAATAAAGTTAAAAAGTTAAAAAAGTAGATCCTCGAATCTACCTAGAGTTTCAGAAAGAATTTCCTACCAGGCAGACCTGCAAAAATAAACTGTAAAATGTCATCTGTTATCACATAGATTTCCTTAACTAATATCATTCAATGATCTACAGTCCATTGTGGAGGAAGACACTTCTTTTTCACAGACCTTGCTTGCAGACAGCCACTTATCCTTAAACAACTGCTAATTAACAAGTATTAACACCACCGACAGCATCACAGGGGCCTGTATTGTTGTTGCTTATCTTTCAAAGTGACAAATCTGTCTACAATACTCTGCTATGGTCTTATGACAGATAACTGGTGAAGAATAAATAAACAACCTGGAATGAATTCTAAAGTTTTAAGGATCCATTTAGGATCATCATGTTGAATTGCTGTTTGATGTAGGAATTCAGATTTAAAAATATCTGATCTCAGTCATAAAACTTTTCAACTCTGATCTCAAACTGACTTGTTGCTTATCTTTCAAAGTGACAAATCTGTCTACAATACTCTGCTATGGTCTTATGACAGATAACTGGTGAAGAATAAATAAACAACCTGGAATGAATTCTAAAGTTTTAAGGATCCATTTAGGATCATCATGTTGAATTGCTGTTTGATGTAGGAATTCAGATTTAAAAATATCTGATCTCAGTCATAAAACTTTTCAACTCTGATCTCAAACTGACTTTTGTTACAAAGGAGTCTGGTTTTATGTAAAACAGCTGAGTTAATCATTTATTGGAAGATTTAATATATTTTCTCACTGATTCTTATTTTTTGTATAATACAAGTATGTTAGCCAACTTAGCAAGGCAAGGATATCTGAGATATAAGAGCCAGTTTGGTCTAATGGTTAAGAGACCAGGCTAGAAAGAGAAAGGCAATGGAGTTCTATTCTCACCTTAGTCATGAAAGCTAACTGGGTGATCTTGGGCTGGCCATTGGTTTTTGTGATGGGGAAAATAGGAAGAGTAAGATATGTTGGATATGTTCCCCATTTTGAGTTATTTGCAAAAACTTAAATAGGATGCAAATAAATAAACATGTCTCACTTAAGTACAACTTTATTAATGTCCATTATTTTAGCTGTCTCTTGTTTCCCTTTCTCTTTCATCCCCTACCCTGGCCACCAATAGCTGAATCTATACAACACTTCTATTGAATGATATTCAGCTTGCTTGATGAAATTAACTGAGATCCATAGAAGTTTAATAAATGTGTAACCTGATTAACCTGATGAAATATTCAGTCCATACAGGGAGTGCCTCATTTGTGGCTTTTGTTAAAAACTTATGAGGACTATGTACTGAATGAAGATGAACGTTTTCATTGCAAATGAGTAAACAAGATAGAGTATACATTATAAAAATCACAGCATTAGCCAGAGCTAATACATGGATTTTTATATGCATGTAGGTGATAGCTTTTTCTCTCTCTTGTACCATGAACCTATTTATCTCTTATCATTTACCTACATCAGGGGTGTCAAACTCAAGGCCCGCAAGCTAGATCCGGCCCACAGGGTGCTTAGTTCTGGCCTGTGGGGCCGCCCTGGAAACAGTGAAGGACTGGCCCGCGATGCCTCTGCCAGGGCAAACAGAGCTTGCCCTGGCAGAGGCACAGCCCTCCCAAGCTCCATTTTCTCTGGGAGAGGGTTGCAGGATGCCATCACATCCGAAAACAGAGCTAGGGAACTCATTTTCACTGGCAGAGCGTTCGGGCCACCACAGGCATCTCTGACATGAGTGATGTCAAGCTGCCCATGTCCACCCTGCCCGCGGGCCCCCCAGTCCCCCCGAAGTCAAACACAACCCTGATGTGGCCCTCAATGAAATCAAGCTTGGCATCCCTGACCTACATGGGGACAGATTGCACCTCACAAGAACTGGAAATAATATATGTGGAAAAGACTGGCTCATCATATCAAAAGGACTTTAAATAAAATTGAGGCGGGAGAGGGGCCAATCTTCACAACCTTTAGAACCTAATTCCAAGCAAAAGCCACTAGATTATAAATTAGGATATATAAGAAACATACCCAAGATCCATAAAGGACTCAAATGCCTGTACACTAACATTCAACGTTTAGGGAACAAAGAGGGCGAACTTGACGTATTAGTACATGAAAGCAGATATGATATAGTTGCCATTACTGAAACTTGGTAGGATGAAACTTATGACTGGAATGTACTGATGGAAGGTTACAAACTATTCAAAAGAAACAGACCTACCAAAAGAGGAGGTGGAATTGCATTATATACAGTATAAAAGATCACCACAGCTCTATACAAATACACAAAACAAGGATGAAAACCACCTAGAATCCATTTGGGTCAATATAAAAGGGGGGGAAATGACATTGCTATATGCATATACTACAGGCCACCTAACCAAGCAGAACAAATAGATCAGTATTGGCGAACCTTTTCAGCATCGAGTATTCAACAGGAGCATGCACATACGCATGGGAGAGCACCAAAAACCGGAAGAGCAGCTCTCCGGCGCGTGTGCGGGGCAGTACCAGAGACCAGAAGAGCTGGTTTTTGTGCATGTGGGAGCACTGGAAACTGGAAGACCAGCTCCCCAGTGTGCATGAATGGGCTGCAAAGCTGAGCTTCCAGTTTCCTGAGAGCGCATGCGCGCCAGTCATCTAGTCTTTTGGTTTCTGATGTACATGCATGCGCAAAGACCAGCTGGCCAGTATGCGTGCCAAAAAGCAGACGTTCAGCTTCCCGGCGAGCGCATACACAAAGACCAACTGGCCGGTGTGCATGCGTGTGCCGGAACCCGGAAGAGCAGGGGACAATGGGTGGTGTCCCCAGAGAGATGGCTCTGCTGCCAGTTCTGGCATTCATACCATAGATTCGCCATCATGGAAATAGATGGACTCTTTGCTGATCAATTAACAAATCTATGTAGGAAACATACCACAGTAGTAATGGGAAACTTTAACTACTCTGATATTGAGTGGGAGACAAACTCTGCAGCAAGTGGGAGATTGAACAGATTCCTAGGCAATTTAGCTGACACCTTTGTCATCCAAAAGATAAAGGAGGGAATCACTGGAAAAGCTATAGTGGACTTAATTCTTACTAATAGAGAAGAAGTAATAGAGGGAGTTGACGTTGCTGGAACCTTGGGCGAGACTGACCATGTCATATTGGAATTCAATATAATGCAAACACAAGCAATACAATATAATACCACCTGTGTCTTAGAAAGAAGCATTTTCCAATAGAAATTTTCTTTCTAAAGTAAAATAATCCAGAAAAAGCCACAATTTAAAGAATTCAAATGTAATTTTTGAAGTAGAACTTTCATATTCAAAATGCAACTTACACCACTGAGTTTCCCTGAAAGAACTCAAGCATATTCCTATCCAGTTCCATATTCAAGGAATTTTCACTGGAATTGACCAGACCATTTTGCTCATGTTAGAGAAACACCTTATTATTTGCCATGTCTCCACATAGAAGGGGTCTGTTCTGTTCTAATCTTTTTCTTCCCTTCAACTCTATTTGATCAGTATTTGCAGCAGAACTATTCAAATTTTCCATCTGCATGTATTTCCACTTGGAGTGGTGGTTTGGGCATGGGTGATGGTACTTCCACCCCAGGAGCAAGACTTTCCTTAAGCCTGACCTTCCCTCTTTGCCACTCGGGGCTCATTCTTTCTTTCTGACACCCCCTAAAGCTCACTTTCATAACTTTCATAACAAACCCACCACTTTGCACTACTTCCCCTTCATTACTGAAGTCCTGCTGCATGCTACCACCTACCATAATACATATTCTTCTTGCAATTACAAGAAAACTCAATTGTGCAAGGAGACCAAACGACATTATCCATAGTTACACAATAGCTATAATATATGAATTATAGATGAGAAGCCATGTTGTATTACAATGATAAAAAACAGTAGTTATATACAGTAATATGTCTATATTGGTAAACAGTATTGTGCATTCTTTTACCTTCTTGCTTTCCTTGTCTCTTATTAATATGTGTATGACCTTTAGTATTATATGTAATTTGAGTTTGTTATTATTGGCCTCTCCACACCGAAACATAGGTTTCCTAGAAACCTATTAAGAATGTAAATTTGAAAAATGAGGGTGATTAGTGGGTACAAAAGCTGCATATGATATACACAACCAAATTTTTGTATCTAGCCTCCCAACAGCAAAGAATTAACCTCTTGGTAAATGTTAGCTTTTTAGCTTTCTCAGAAAGGGAGCATCTCATTCTAGATTTAGGTCAATAGAGTTTTTATAAGATTGTGTAGGTTAAAAAGCCAGAAATGATTCATTCTCTGATCATCTTAATTATATTGCATTGTCCAAAAAAAATGCATCAGGCATGTTTCTTCTCCCTTCTAATTTATACTGCCTGGTTTTCTTCTTCATGTCTTCCTATCACTCACACCACTCAGGGTATTCTTCTCAAAATGTTGATAAAAGCCAATTTTACAGGACAATTCATAGCATCTTACAGCCTTACCCAGTGATTGTTGTGACAATAGAAAAGCCACCTTCATTAAAAAATAGACCCCCACAGTGATGGCTGTGTGATATTAGAAAATTTGGAATTTGACTAGGATATTGGGGTAATCAAACTTTTTGTACGCTTACTTTGTATTCTTATTTTAAAATTGGGGAAAGTATTTTTTACCAACTGGAGAAATATTTTTAGCAACTTACTATTTGTAAGATAAAGTTATTCAGAAACAGAATTACAAGCTTTCATTAAAATGAGAGGTTGGTAGAGGAAGAAGCATGTTCCACATTCAATCTGAAAGGATTACATATTAATTATTTTAGGGGAAATTTGCAGCTACAGTATCCATTTACAAGAAAACAATTTCTGAAAAGCAAATAATCTGCCCAGTTCACAGAATGGCAACCTTTCCAGCCTGTCCCTGTGCGAGTTTATTTTTAATGTGGATTACCTAGAAATCAAAGTGCAAGTAATACCCATTTATGAGAAAGAAATGTACCGTAGCTGTTTAAATTGGGGAAAATCTTGGTTAAAAACTAAGCTTTGGAGAGGTAGAAACTAGTATGATTAGAGGTAGACAACTTTGAAGGAAGGTGGAGACAGAAGCATCTGCAGGATCAAAAGCAACACTGTACCACTATTCTCTCTCTTGCCTCACCTGAGGATGACTTGTGGGGAGGGCATAGTTACTTTATTAGGCCTTTATGATGTCATTCTGTGATATTGCCCTTGGGGAGGGATGAAGGGAGAAGAGTTGAAAGGGTTTGGAATGTCCTTTTGGACTTCCTATTTCTGTTTTACTGAAAATAACAGAAAATCTACCATCCCACAATTGCCAGGCATAACCAGGATATGCCTAGTGAAAGCAGGAGTGGGGAAACATATTCTTCATAATCAGTGGTGGGATTCAATTTTTATTTTTACTACTGGTTCTGTGGGTGTGGCTTGGTGGACGTGGTAGAGAAAGGATTCTGTAAAATCTCCACAGGTGGCATTTGCTGGTTCTCCGAACTAGTCAAAATTTCCTCTACCAGTTCTCCAGAACTGGTCAGAACCTGCTGAATACCACCTCTGTTTATAATAAAGAAACCAGTAAATGTAATTTTTTTTCTGAGACTGCAAAAGAAAGAGGAATATTGATAGAAGAGAATATTTGTAGCTCAAGGTTGAATTTTGGAGTCCTTGGTGCTCCGAAGCTTGGTTGTTCTTTTGCAGAGGTTTCATTACCAAACTAGGTAACATCATCTGTGCTCTGAACCAAGCTCAGAGAACAACAAGGACTCCAGAGAAAAATGAGGTGGTATTAATGTAAGTATATGTGATTTAATTGTAATTTGTTTGTGAAAATGTTAATACTGTTTACTTTATTAAAAGGAAAAGCTGAGACTTTTAACGCGTGGGAGGTGTGTCACTGTTAGGTAATATAATAAACCAAAACTAACAAACCATATTATAGCTTATCAGTGGTGGGATTCAATTTTTTTTACTACTGGTTCTGTGGGCGGGGCTTGGTGGGCATGACTGGGTGGTCATGTGAGTGGGTTGGCGTGGCCAACGCCACATCACTCACATCGAGGTGTGCTTTGCCTCACTCTGCTTGCCTGGCCTCCTGAGCTCTTCTGGTCTTTGTCTATTAATTTGTCTACTACTACAGTGTCTGGTTGATTATCTAACGCCTGCCTGTCCTTCTGGATCCAGAACTTCCACAGATTCTTACCTCTATTATTCTCCACAATCTTCTGTAGAAACTCCTTGATGGCTGGTTGGAGAATTCTGGGAGTTAAAGTCCATACATCTTTCAGCTGAGAAACACTGATCTACCCCTTGGGTTCTATCTAGTGTGGTAAATCCCTACTTCTATGGATCTGGTGCCTGCTCTTGTGCTGTTATGATCATTGATCAGTGCTGCCTTTTACACACGCATCACTTCAGGAATAATTACAAAAAGGATGATTTCTCACTCATTTCTTTATTAGTAGTAGAAACAAAATAAGCAGCCATAAATGCCACCTAAAGTTTCCCTAAATACCAATCAGACTAGAAATACCTGCAAGCTGGAGATACAAAACAGGCAGGGTGCCAGAGCACCTTGAGGAATTAAAATAGTTAAAATGCAATGATAATTATCAGCAGCCAACTCTTGCTCATAAAGTGAAACCCTTTAGCACAGAGGTCATTTAAGCTCTCCAAAAAGAGCACACCCAGGAGAAGCAATCCTTAGATCCATTTGCACCACTAATCAGCTGGTCTCACTCACCTCACAAGATATCCTAAAGGAATCATCCAGATTTAAGGAAAGATCATATGCACCCAGAAAGGCAGTAAAAAAATCAGTGCCAAGCTTGCATCCTGCCTCTTGGAATTACACCCCAAAAGGACAGTGCCAGAACCACTAAAGCAGCACCAACCCCCCTCCCCAGATAGAAAAAAAAACCATGAGGCAGGAAAAATTCAAACACAATACAAATAATTAAATCACAACAGTTTAAATCCTTTTCAAATTAAAACACAAAAATTCATTTCCAGAGCTCACACCCCAGGAAAGCTCAAGTGTAAACACTTGAGATAAGCCTAACAACAAAGAAAGCAATTAGCACTAGAATGTCGCAAAGGAGAAACACAGTAGCTGTTGCCTGTTAAACCAATTACCAGAACAAATAGACACAGGAACTAGCCAGATTTCTCAACCCTACTTCTTTTCAGAAACAGAGATTAACCTTTTTCCTTCCAAACAAAGCTGAATAGGGAAAATTATTCCATCAATAAACACAGGGTTAACACAGGATCACCAAGCACCGAATTGAACTTCACCAAAAGCCAGTTTTAGGCAAAAACTCAGGGTATGTAAACTCATGTTTGAATGTCAATCTTTCCAGCTAATCAAGAAGCCTTGCTGAATGTCACTCAACTTGGTTCCTTGTAATTAAAAGCTTCTTTCTGGCAGCTCTACTTCACTATTAAATTAGTTTTTCAAAGTGCTGATTGTTGCATCCTGGCTGGAAGAACTCCAACAGGGGAGTATTTCCTCCAAACAGCAGTGTAAGAAACTTAAAACAACCCTTCCCCTTTAAGAAAGTCAAGCCCCAGCAAAGAACCAGCAAAGCGGTGGCGGGGGGGGGGGGAGACACCCTCTGGAGTCAGGAAGTCTGGGCATACTGCCAATAACCTTTAGCTGTACAATGTAATAACTGTTAACTGAGAGGCAGTTTCTGTAAGCAGGGCAATAAAGTTTAGGCTAGAAACAACACCAGAATGCCTTCCTTACAGGATTAGCCCTGTAAAGTGGGAAAAAAAACAAAAGGAGATTTCTTCCAACAACCGGTTCTCCAAACTGCTTAGAAAGTTAACTACCAGTTCTAGTGAATATGCTAGAACTGGTTGAATCACACCTCTGCTTAGCATGATAGAAAACACAAGCCAATGTAGTTTATTCCAAAAAATATGATTAAAAACAGTGCAGGAAACAGACTATATTTTTTTCAGTAAGTTTAGAGAAAAAAATTGCATATCCTGTTCTTTTTACTTACATTTATGAAAGTTTAGTTTCACAGAAAGTTAAATTAGTCATATCCAAAACCTATGCAAACTTGTTTCTGCTGACCCCATGACCCAACCAACCACAAATGAAAAATATAAATGATAACACGTTGCAGTGAGAAGGGCATTATGCTTCTTTATCATCTAGTATCATCTATCTATCTATCATCTATCTATCTATCTATCTATCTATCTATCTATCTATCTATCTATCTATCTATCTATCATCTATCTGCCAGCCATCTCATAGTTCAAGGCAAATCTAAACAGCCTTTTTATAAGAAATCCTTACCTGTTACTTTCTGTTTCTCTGGAATGTCTCCCAACTGAACATCATTTACTCTGTCAGGATGGGAAACTGTGCAAGGGTCCAGAGCATCTGGACTAAAGTGATACTTTTATTTCTGATGTGATATAAATGTCTTTTTGCTAACAGGATTTGAAAGTGAGAAAGAACCATTATTGGCAGGTATCCTGTGCTATTTCTACGTAGGATATTCACGTCACATGAAACCTGTGATGAAAATTAGAATATAGTCAAGACTTCTACTTTAATGAGATGTTTCTTTTACTTTGTAGAAAAAGACATTGCTTTAAATTAAAGCAATTTCCAATTTGATTCAAAAGCCAATTTTCTGATTCAGGTATTCAGATAATTTGTGAAATCTAAAGAATGGGCCTGCTTCCACCCTGATACTTCCTTGAAGACCTACATTTTTTTTTAGTCTATTCTTCAAAAATCCAGCATTTTTTTTACCGTATATTTTTCTATCTTGTAATGCAAATCTTGCCTCTTTAACTCAAAAGTTTGATCTCACAACTTTGTCAATATATCAATAACAATATATTCGTGTACACTGGATTCTATATATTCATTCATTCAACATATTCAATGTGGATTTATGTTGCTGAAATATAGTACAGACCTGGGCAAAATTCTAATAGATTTGAAAAGAAACTGCTAAAGAGACTAGCTTTGAACTATATTTCTCTTTATTTATTCATTCATTTTGTCACTCTGTGATCCCTTACATCAGAGTGGAGTCGGGGCAACTGAATGGAGCTGAGTATTTACTGCCGGATGCCCTTCCTGTCGCCAATGCAGCGTTCGCAGCAGATAATAATTCATTGTCCCCAGAGAGAAATATCTGCCGCTACTTAGATCAAACTCACAACCTCCTGATCGTGAGGTGAGAGCTCCACCACAAGACTACCGCACCATTCATTTCTCTTACTTTATCTCTGGTCTTTTGTGTAGTCTGCTATGATCAGAGACATACAGATATGTTCATTAATAAATCAATTAAGTGGAATGAATCAACTCCCCTTGCCATTCATTGCGATTCATTTTCCTATTTCAGAAAGGTTACTTATACAGTTGCATTCAATGCGTTATTGACCTTGAAAGTGTTTAAATTAGTGTTTTCGAAAGCTCCTTTCTATCAAAGCCCCTAACAGCAGACTACATATCACTAGGGTTTACTTCTCATTCATATTATAGTAACTCAGATTTATAGTTCTAGAATTATAGATTTTCTAGTTTTATACCCTTCTACTGCTAGCTTGTAATAGGATTTTATTCTCTTCATTGTTTTACTATTTTCTTGATTTTTAAACATGTTTTAGTAACTTGTAATTTACCTAGTAGTGGGTGGATCAAAAACACAATAAATAAAGATTATATCTCAGAAAGAGAGAGAGAGATCACAACCTGAATCACTTTTCAAGACTTGCGATATGATTTCATCAGATAAATGAAATCCAGTTAATGATTTCTTCTCTTGTCATATTTTCAGAGTAAGGAGAGACAATCCTTGCATATGCGATCTGATGCAAAAATGGATTGCTGCTATCTGGTCAACACTCTGTATGGGTGGGTATTTGAGCGGGTGAATGGATGGACACTTGCTTACATGTGTACAAAAGAAGAAATAGATATTGATTCAAAGAAAGGGAACTTGTGGCAACTAACTTGAAATCTGCCTTGACAGTAAAATCTGCTAAACTCTGGAAAAGTCTTTGTAGGACAGTAGTGGCCCCCTCTTCCCCAGAGACTTTCAGATTAGATTAGATAGCCACTTATCCAGGATGATTTAGCAGATTCCTACACTGAGCAGGATGTTGCATTAAAATAAGTCTCTTCCACCTCAGACAAGCTACAGTGTTAAGATTTCAGAAAGACATTTTGGTCCACGCTTCAGATAGTCATTTTCAAAGTTGCAAAATCAAGGTCTTCCACAGGATTATCAATGTTTGTGTGATTCGGACCAGATATAATTAACACTGTTGCAGGGAGGGGGATGAAGCAAATTGGGCAAAGCAATAATAGCAATAGCGCTTAGACTTATATACCGCTTCACAGTGCTTTACAGCCCTCTCTAAGCAGTTTACAGAGTCAGCATATTACCCCCAACAATCTGGGTCCTCATTTTATCAGCCTCAGAAGGATTGGAAGGCTGAGTCAACCTTGAGCCAATCAGGATCGAACTGCTGGATTGAGCAGCGAGTTAGCACCATGGCTCTTCAATAGGCATACAGGAAGGCCAGAATTAACTAATGGGATCATTGTTGTTGTTTTTTAAAGTACATTTTGGAGCTTACTGAAGTTTTCATACACTTCTCACCTCAAAAAAGTTGCAAAGCAACTTTTGGAAATGGAAGCCACATATAAACATACAGAGACAAGATAGACAATTGTGTGTGTGTGTGTGGAGAGGAAATATAGAAATTAGTGTTTTGGGAGCCTGTTGTGGGCACATTTATAAATGACTGTCTTGACCGCTCACTGGTTTAGAAACATTGGCTGTAAAATACATATTTACATGCACATACTGTACTGTAATAAGCATGAGATCTGTCTATTTGGAAAATGCAAAAAAGCCATTTCAAAGAAAGCAAATTTGTCCCTCCAGAAGGCTTTCTCTGAGTATTTCCTTTTAAATTTTAAAACCCTGACCAGTTTCTTTTGTAGATCCAATGAAACATCATTTTCCAAGTCATTCCTTTGGCTTGAAAGTTGTAAATCTACTTTCAATACCATCTGTATCCATCAGCTAAAATTTGTTCTGTATGTTATTTCTTCAATAACATCCTCTAGATCAGGGGTGTCAAACTGGCAGCCCACGGCTGGATGTGTCACATGCAGGCCATGCCCACCCCAGCTCCGCAAAGGGAAAAAACATATTGAAACATTATGTGACAGCAATGTGACACCATGGGTTTGACACCCGTGCTCTAGACAATCTATCCATAAAACCAAACATCATTACTGACATCGTTGATATTGTGACTACTAATTTTTTACTCCATTTGATAAAACAAAAGAATGACTATTACATTTTTTTCCTACTAGATTTACAAAAGAGATTTTATGAAGTCTTAAATGACTTAACTAACTCTGTGTAATGGGACAAAGAAAAAATGAAGAGAAAACAAGTCCTACAACAACATTTGAATGAATTAAGTTCAAGACAATTAGATGTATAAGGAAGGGATATAACTTTGGTTTATTTGATCTAAGTTAAAACAAGATGTGATGTTAGTTCTGACGATCCTTTAGAAGGGATGAGAAGTCTCTAAATTTGTTTCTAGTTTTCTAATGAAGGTTAGAAATCACTTCTTTATATATTTATTTTATTTTTATATTTGTACTTTTTCTTCTCCTTTCCTTCTTTTTTCTTTGTCTCTGCACTTTTTGCTATATTTTTTAAGTTTAGTTTGTATTAAATTTACTATTATTATCAATATGTGTGTGTGCACGTGCCTGTGTATGTATGCATGTGTGTATGTGTGTGTGTGTGTGTGTGTGTTTAATTCATTTCTATGTTTCATTCAAACTCTTGGTTATGAATTATGGAGCATTAAACAGTTGTTTTAGGATTATTTGCTTGTTTATAAAAAGGGAAAATAATGCTGTTTGTGACCTTTCTATGGGCAATATATTGTCTGTAGAATTGAAATATATTCACCTATTGCTGAAGAATAAGGCACATGACATATCTGCATAGTTTAAGGTAATGTTATGGTCTTAACCTTTTTTATTGATAGCAATAATTTTACGCATATTTTATTCTTTTAACATGTAACAACTGTGCATTTGTCAATAGGAAAATAAACAATTTAGCAAATGCTGTTGTACATCGAAGAACATATGCTACTCTGGAAGATTATTCTCCTCTGGTACCTTTTGCCTGAACTTGAAACTGCAATGGCAGCCATGAGGAGACCCCTGAGAGGTTTCCTTCCTTTCAGAATTTACAGGAACTGAATGTGCTTTCATCTTTAATTTTCAGGAGAAAAAAACATTATTTCATTTGTGTAGGCTAACTTTCTATGGTAGTGGTTCCTAACTGTTTCATAAAAAGCTTCCCCTCCTTCCATCCCATTTTGGAAAATGAATATAACAGGCTAAACCTGGAGAATGTGTTGTCTCTCTTTTTTTATAGAAATATAAGGACAAAAAAATCAATAAAAATGTTGAAAGATATAGATAAAATAATGCAAATGTGGGAGGGGAAATGCTCTGGATTTTGTTCTAGAGTGACAGCAAACCTTACAGCTAGTAGGTTCCTGAGATAGGAGTGCAACAACACCTTTGAGATAGTAGTGCAACTACACCCTACACATGCAACCACACTCAGCAAGTGGGGCTAATTCCCTCACTTGCTAAGAGAGACTGCATTTTCCATTAATAAAATGATTCAAATTTGTCCACAAAAAGAGCAACTGCAACAGCTGAAGAGCATCTGTACAATTACTGAAGAAGTACTGGTAGACTGAGGAAAAAATGCCCCGAGGCTCAGCTAAAAAAATATCACTAAACTGTCTCTCAAACAAATTGCATTCAACTCAAGGAGAAGGGCTCTAAAACTACAATTAAATTGTAATTTTAAAATTAAAATTACAAAGGTAATTTTAACTCTGTGCTCACATGAATCTAAGGACACAAATTCCTTGAGCCTATGCTCCAATTTAGAAGACATATACCCAACCACACAAACAGAGAGCCAGACTAAAGTCTATCTCTTAATCTGGCAGGTGCCTTTGAAATGACGGCATTTCATATATATTTTTTAACATCCGCTCAAACAAGACACCATACAACTTAAGAAGGAAGGGTTTCACTGATGAAATGCAGCTTTTTAAAGGTGCAAGTGAGTGCTGTATCCCTTTTCGCCTTTCCCCACTAAGTCTTCTGTGTCTATGTGCAAATACAGGCACTGTTCTTCAGCGCACAGAGCCTCTGGTCCATTCTCCATTATAGCTTCGAGCAGTGACTCCCTTCCATGGTCCACCAGCATCCAACACTCTTGTTGTCCTTTTCACAGCAACAAGAGCTCTTGTTACAAAGTTATTGATTGGTTTTCCTGCAGACAGATGGGCTTGTCAACGTCTGCTCCCCCCCTCCTTTGGAATCTGCCAGTGTATGGGCTGATTGTGCCTCTCCAGGGGATAGGGTTGCAATGGGAGACCACCCTCTACGCAGCATCCTTCACACAGGCCAGCGACTGTAATAAATAGAGCTGGACTGAGTGATAATAAAAGCAATTGAGAGGGTTACCTGTACAGGCCTAAGATTTATATCTTCTCATATTTGAAGTGATTGTTTTATTGAGTTCTCCATTTGGTTAGGATGCTCTATATATATTTATTTATTTATTTATGGATTTTTGTTGTGCTACCTAGCCTCTTTTCATTTCTCTGATGGGATTGTGAAAGAAGTGGTATCCTCTGGAAATGAGCCCTTTAAGGAGGGCTGTTTATATACTGAACATCCTTTTCCCCTCCCTTTACCTACAGTGACTCTAGCTGTGATCCTGGCAGAAATAGTATGATCATTAAAGAAACATAAACTGTGTGCTCAGGAGCGGGAGATGCCTTGCAGCAGAAAGGGGAAATATCCTGTTTACTGGGGGAGTGGAGGGCAGCAAAGCAAAGGGTGCGTGTTCGAATGCTTGAGAAATAGCCATCCTTGACAAGAAATACCACAATTAATGAAAAGATATTATTCAATAAAGGGCTAAATGGTCAGGAAACCTTTTTCATGGTTTTTATTTCCTCCGACACCCATGTAGAGAGAGATATGATGAAACACCTATATTATATGTGCTACAAAGACATTACTAGGAAACAACCAACATACTTGCTTAGGAATCTTTATGTTAGTAATTATGGCAAC
Source organism: Notechis scutatus (assembly GCF_049901735.1). Classification (NCBI taxonomy): domain Eukaryota; kingdom Metazoa; phylum Chordata; class Lepidosauria; order Squamata; family Elapidae; genus Notechis; species Notechis scutatus. The sequence continues at coordinate 84,601,854 of NC_142012.1, forward strand.
ACTATTTAGCTAAAGCCACCTCTGTGTCAACCCACAGACCACACTTGTGGATACAACTTGTGCACATATGGAAGCAAAACTGGTGGTACATCAAGACTTCCATTTGAAAAACAGTGCATTAACTATTAATATTACAAACTTTTCCTACATGCGTAATATCCATTAAACATTACTTTGCCAAGATTTTTTTTCTAATCTGTAGTAGTTCAGGAATCATTAGCTCAATTTTTGCTTCTTGTTTAAAATGTAATGTTTTTATTACTGATGCTGAAACAAACCTAAGTATTTAACAATGTATAAGCAGTTAACTTTACTGTTGTACCATAATATACAGATGTGGATGAGATTCGATTTAATCATTGTTATGGCAGAGAACTATAGACACTCTTCAGTCTTACCACAGACTACTTATATAGCAGTGAGAGAGACTGTCAAAATGTTAACCTCCTGTCTTTGGGGCAGCACAAAACAATGTTGGCATAGCATTTGCAACCCCACTGCCAATTTCTATCCTGTTTCTATTGTGTCCATTCTAAATCAGATGGTGTGGCCTGGTTTGCAACCCTACACTTGTGAGAGACAAGATTGTTGGTTTTCTTCTCTGACTTTGCTACCCTTCCTTTTCAGCAGATCCCTAACTTTGCTGGGAAAATCCGGGGCATTGCAGCAGGAATGGGAAAGGTTAAACTTCTAGATTCTGCATGGACTGATTGGTCTCCTCTTCCTCACACAACCCATTTGGCCACTTCCCAAGTTAAAATGAAATAATGGGTATTAAAGAAACCAGTGGGAAAATTCCAAGGCTGAAATAAGTCCAGAAATGAAAGAGACAGAATCTGGTATGGCTGTGCAACTAGCTATGTAAGACAACTGAAATGTTTAGCTCCTGGGCAACCATTTTCTGGCTTCATTAACAATTGCAGAGAAACAGACAATGTACCAATACACAAAATATTCTTCTTCAGATGAAACAATGAAGCTCTGCTCTGCTCTGCTCTGCTCTGTTCTGCTCTGCTCTCAGTTGTTGACATTGGAAAGAAGATGGAATCAAACTAGAAAGTTCTGGAGCATGGAAATGACAGGTTAGAAAACAACTCCAGAAACAAAGAATTAATGGAGAAGATAAAGGCTGGAAGAGTATGGTACACAGCACACCAGAATTTATACATCCTGAGGCTGCCTTTGAATGTTGTCAGAAGAGAGAAAATGTTTGTACTGACATAACTTATGACTGATTTGCTCATGGACTAGGGATGAGACAAGAGAAAGATTAGGGCTTGATTGCCCCATGGTTACTTCCAAGTAGGTACTGGGCCCCAAAGTATGACCCTATGCACTGAAACATCTTTTTGGCTTTGAATCTTAAGAGCTGCCTGCACAGCCCTACTAATTATGGTTTCCATGAAAAACCACTTGTTCTTGTTACTCTCTGCCTCCTGCCAAGTGAATGACCTTGGGTCACTGTATTAGGAGATAGGGCAATTATATTCTCCCTGTTCTTTATCTTCAATACTGTCTATGATATTTAAACCTTCTTGATGTCCCTTCCATTTTCTTTAAACTAAAAATATTAAAGCTTCTCCTTGTTCTCATTACTGGGAAGGGGTTCTAAGTCCCTGATAATTTTGTTCTTATGGACATCTTTTCTAGCTTTATTGGTATTTTTTTTAGAAATGTATTAAGTGACACTAAATATAAGATAATTATTATTTTTTTATTTCCATTTGTTCCTAACTTGAAGTGGATTTAGAAAAATGTGTCAAGAACTAAGCAATTGATTTTAAATTACTGAAGACTAGAGAAAAATCTCAGGAGAGTATCACAGCCAATTGTTTATATAACACTTCATTAGGGCAAACTGGCTTTGTTTTTGGCTGATGGACATGGGAATATACAGGGAAGTTGCTATGAATACTTTGCAAAAAGAACAGAATTTATGGACAAATGAAAAAGTGCTGAAATGAAGAGTGCTTCAGAAGAACAGAGCACACTTAGTACCCAGAAAATTCTGGGAAAAGGGAGAACTGAGGAAGAGATGAAAGCATATAAATCTTCTGTAAGTCCTGTCAATTACATATTTGCAATTCCAGAAGAAACATAAGCAAGCTCAAGATACAGGTAGGTATCAAACTACTGCTAATTCATCATGTTTGCTCTTGTCCTCTTCATAATGGTACATTTCTACAGAGATGTGTAACTCTCCTTTTTACAATTGATTCAAAATTATGGTGGTTAAAATAACTACATAACTACATAAAACTACATAAAAATATTTTTAATTCTGGAATGTAGTGATATAAGAAATATGAAAAATAAATGAATAAACTTCCAGCATAATTTCCCATTCTCTTAAATCAGTTCTTTAAAGTTAAATAAAATACAGGAAGTTTTTTTAAAGAAGTAACTCAGTTTTCCCATTGTCAATTTTTCAACTTCCATCAATATTATATTCATGAATAAGTGATGCCACTTTCTAATTCCCATCACTATTTAAGGAATATTTTGATGCACACCGGGAACTCTCAACCTATTAGAATTAATCATTAGATCAAATATTTACCATTCTTTTCTTTAAATACATGTGGTATTTAAAAAGAGCTAACATTACTCCTCAACAATTCCTTTTTAAACATAAACACAGATCATTCAAACTTTCTTCACACTTTTCCCCAAAGCAGCACTTTTCTGGACATATTTATCAGACTGAATTAATGCAACAGTCCAAAACTTTTTGTTAAGTAACATTTATTGCAGAAAAGCTAAAAGGCTATTGTGAAAGACAGTGGCGGATTAAGGCTCACTGGTACCCTAAGCACTGACAAATCTTGGTGCCCCCTTCCTTTGTACATATTGTGCAAATGAAGCCATATTCTCAATTTTGTGGTGCCCCCTTTGGGCCTGGTGCCCTAAACACGTGCTTAGTCTGCTTAATGGTTAATACACCACTGATGAAAGAATTCCAGCAACTGTAGTGTATATCTCTGTTTATGGTGGAAGTCGTGTTCAAATTTTCCTCCTCTTTCTCCCACTTGCAAAAAACTAGAAACAACTCTCTTCTGGGCTAGAGAGGCAGTTACCATCTGCTCAGTGATGGTATTCTACCGGTTCGGCCTAGTTCTACTGAGCCGGAAGTGCTGATGAGCTGCAGAGACCGAACCAGTTTTCTCCGCCACTCTGCTGTTGGGTCCACCTGCCCGCCTGGGCTCCCATACTCACCTTTATTCCCTGCTTTTGAAGCGCAGCTGCTTTGCACAGCACAGCAGAGTGTTGCGCTGCAACTGCTGAAGCAACAGGGAGAGTGCAGGCTTGCGGGAGGTGAATTGGAACCCCTCTGCACCTGTACAAAGTGCACATTTGGCACGCGCGCGCACGCAAAGTGTGTGCACGCATGCAAAGCATGCCCACCGAGCCACACCCACCGAACGGGTGGTAAAAATCTTTGAGTCCCACCACTGCATCTGCTCCTTGTTTTGGAAACTACCTCTGAAAGTCTGTGGATTGACTGTCAGACCTATTTGCTTTCCTCTGCTTAAAATGCAGTATCCAGCTATGCATAATATTTGGGTGCCAGCAGAAGGTATCTTCCTAGGTACCTTTGCTTTGTGTGCGGTGTGGTGTGGAAATTTTCATAAGGCACAGTGAAAAAGCAGTTCTTACCACCCTATCCATATATAAAATATTACCCAATCAATGGAAAGTATTTCATTTAGTCCAATAAAAATCATGTTTCTTTTCAAGCATTGTACCAATGTGGCAATTCAGATTATTGGGGCTGGGGCTGGTGGAGGGGAGACTGCTTAGAGCTAGATGTAAGAACATTCTCTGGAAGCTGACTTTGATTACAACATTTCTTTAGCTTTTCTAAAGCCAAGGGAAAACATTGATGAAAAATATTTTATCATGAAAACCCTTAGAGAAAAAGCATTTGGACATGCTCAGACACAGGGCTTGTTCCTTTCTGATGATTTTATTTTCCTTTTTTTATCTTTAACTTTTCTTGTAAATCTATAGACAAGAATTGCAATATTAGTTTATTTTTAATTCCACGTTACTTGATTTTCCTTACTTTTATATATGTATTTTTATTATTTAGATGGGAAAGTTCTTTAACATTACTCAGAAATTTACCAAGGAGAATAGTTCAATTTTTTTTCTAATCGACTTTAAGATACTGTATCTACAAGATACCAAGAGACAGTTACTTAGTGGGGATTTTAAGTACTGGAGCACATAACACACGACAGGTCACTAGAAGGCAAAATCACGAAGCTGTGTCTTACTTGCTTTGGCCATGTCATGCAGGGGAATTTGCTGGAGAAAGTAAATTGTTGGAAGAATTACTGATTTTTACCAGGCCAGTGGTTTGAAACCAGGCCATCAACGAACACCATCACTGAACACCTTCAAAGCTGACACCCATCAACAGCATAGAAAAACAAAAAAGTTGTGTAAGATCTGAAGACATGGAGAGACCTGGCCCATAAAATAGAACTCAACTGAATAGATAATATAGTCAGAGGGGATTTTAAAGTGATTGTAGCTCTTGGATCCAGTATGCATTTCTGTTGTGAGGTATTGTTGTCACACGAAACAATAACCTGAATGGAATTCTTTAGGAAATATCTGCATACTTTTATCTTAGAATTTGCTCTTGTGGATCTGGAACTCTTCACTTCCTGGAATGAAGGAGGAATGCCAAAATATTTTCAGAACAAGCCCCCTGCTGGGTGAAACCAAGTAAAACACTTTATCTGGAATAGCTAATTAAATGACACTTTCTTAATTTAGTCCTGCTTAAAACAGTTGTGCCTGTAAGTAGAAAATTCTTCCAAAACTTCACATACTTTGCAACTCAAGACGTTTAAAACCTAAACCTGTGCTTGTTAGGCAACTGATGACCGTATGAGATTTTTTGAAAGTTTTTAGCTGTTAAAAAACGTATCTGGCACTGTTTTCCCTTGTTCTGTTCTTAGAAATTTATTTTTCTTGTTAAGGAGGTTATTTTTTTATTGTTCTTGTGTTTACTTTTCAGATTTTGGCTAGATCCTTTACTCCCAAATTCATGTCCATTGTTTGGATCGCAATCTTAGCCTGACTTTCAAGTTACAGGCATGGAATATAGTATTGAAAAATCTGAATAAATGTGCCTGGGGTTGTGTGGCAGAAGCGGATAATGTTCTTTTTGTTTTTTTCATATTCTAGTAGCATTTGCACACTGGCCTCAATCACTTTGGAAAGAAAATCACACAGAACTCTTGCAAAAGCTCCCAGATATTCATAGTTTAGGTGATATTATTCTCTTGAGCCTGTTTGTACTTATTTTTCTCACAGTGTTTTCACTTTCAGTCCTGATTCTAAGAGTACTGTAGATGCTTTGCCAATAATGTATAATTGGCAAGAACAGACCAAACAGAATGCCTCGTGAATTAAGAGCTCTGTTTGCAAATTACTTTGACTTGTACTGAGTGGTCAGGACAAGCATCACCAAACTTCAAGCCTAGATTTTTTTTTAAAAAAAAACAAAACCTGTCAATAGTTTTATGTAAAAAATAATAATTTATTGACTAAAAATCATATTCCACCTGACAATTTTATTAATTTTCAAGACAAAATATATCAGCCACAGATAAAACAGGAGAAAAGGACTTTCAAAAAGTAAAATAGAAAAACACAAAATCAATGGATACCACAAAAAAACTACTATAAAAAGCAACCCAGTGTTGGACTTCCTTTTTTGCTGAGATATAGCCCCCAATGAATTCTATAAACTCAATATCAGGGCTCTGCTTAACGTTTAGCTGTGCTGTGTGGTGCTGACTTCTCCTCATACCACTGAAAAGGTAGAGTTTAAAATATCAGCTTTTAAAGTTTTTATGAAATTTTTCAAGTGTGCTTTTGAATTATGTCTCATTAGTTAAATGTTTCCAGTCAGAATGTATAGGTATCTTCATGGAGGCATTATTTAAAAGAAAATGAAAATGTCTAATGTATATTTTAATACCTTTTAGTGAATAAAACCAAGGGCAATAAGTAAGCATTTCTTCCAAGGGGAAAAAAGCAGTAAAAGACTGGCAGATAGAATATACCAAGTGCCAGAGGAAGCCTTTAGGATGCGAGACAATTTAGTCTTCTTTGCACATTAGATTCGGCCTATATGAACTGGAAACATTCACAAATAAACTAGGGAATGTAAAAGATTTTTTCCTCTTGGGTTTTCAAATATTTGTGACTAGCTCTTGTTCTAAGTACCATTCCCTGTTCCTGTTGCTCTCAAAAGCTGACAATTAAGGGATAGCATTCCTCAAGCTATTTCAACCTATTGCACATGACAACAGCCCTAAAATTTGCTGTCTAGCTTCTCCTTAAGTATCTTAGATGAATGTGAAACTACATCTCATGAGGCATTAAGATTCTTAACCTAATGTTAAAGCTGAAACGACTTCCTTGCCATAAAGAACACTAGGCAGCCATTTTCTGTATGACAACCTTTAAGTTTTATTTATTTTGTTGTTTTCAATAATTCATAACAAACATTTTTTCCATGCCATAGGATGATGATTGGTCATTTTTTGAAAGTACTCAAGTTAGATAATATCCTGCCTAAGTGATATTGCTGAATTGGACATATATGATGGAGCTAATGCCAGATTCACGTGATACTGCTATTCATGAAATCTAGAATTTCATTAGCACATTACCGCAATTGTTATTTTCAGCATTTGAACCACAAATGATGGCTTGGATTTTCTACCTTGATCCAGTAAGATGACATGATCCTTTCATAAGCATCTATTCCAAGGTTTTAATGGTAAAGGATGCTTTCACTGCATCCTTTTGTTTAATAGCTAATTTGAAGAAGAGGTTTGTAAATTATGAAAACTACATCACTAATTATTATTTAGCTGTTTCTACAAAATGAATTATTCTATTGCTCTTTGGATTCATTAATAAAGGCCACATAATCAAGACATTTATGAATAAAACTGAAATTTATGATTATTTAACAAGAGGTCCTATTGAATTCAGAGGAATTTACTTCTGAGGCAATAGAGATAAGAACTTCTGTGGAAGCCTCTTAGTTGCTAGTAAAATGAAAATCATTCTCTAAAGTCACTAACAATTTCTAGTAATAGACTTATATAAGTAAATTTGTAGATAAGTTATTTTATAATCTATTACACAGAATCAATGGCATTATCTACCCATGTATTTAGCCATCATGTTACATATGTGTCATACTCTGAAGAATTTTCGGCCAACCCTGGAGACAGATAACAAAAAATAGTTTGACATATTGGGATTTAACACAAAAGTGTTGTACATGAACAGGATGATTGAAAATGCTAAGATTGACAATAATGTGCTTCAGTGTATCTTTACTTATTGGATGACAATTAAATAGTAAGCAATGCAATATACCATAATCATCAGTCTGTTACTTTTAGAAATAGTCATATTATTTTTTTCATGGAGTCAAACTATCATAGAAGGGGCAACATTTTGGTGTCTGGAAGGATTGCACTTAATGTTTTCTTTAGATGGGAGAGGACAAAAATGGCAAAACAATTTTGTGAAGTGGAAGCAAGTTCACTGATAGGAAATGATTGTTTTCTGGGGGAGAGTTAGGCGCAGGCTAAGAGGATTTTGTTGCTCTTTTTTATTTTTGTTAAGACTACCATGCTTATTAGCCACTACATATCTTGTGTTTTCTGTCTCAAATTTCCAAGAAACTGTTTCAAAATAATTTTCAGTAACTACACAGCTGAAATTCAACTTCAACAATGTAATTGAAAAGAGCTCCTAGAGCTAAGAAAAGAGGGGAGGAGAGGAGAGGAGAGGAGAAGAGAGGAGAAGAGAGGAGAGGAAAATCTTGCACAGATTACCCACCTCTAATTTAAGACAATAGAAATACTGTTTTAAGAAAAGAAGACATTTCTTTCCTGCATCAGACCAAAAATATTCCATATTACTTTCCTATGGATCACATACAATTGCCACATAGGTTTCATTTTAGGTCAAAAATGTTCTAAAGAAGATGCTAAGAAAAGGAGTATTTTGGCTAGTTTTTAAGCAAATTTGCATCTCCGCTCTATAGGGAAGTGTTTTGGTGATCATGAAATAGCTGTATTGGATTCTATCAAGGAAGAAATGTTGAATGATACAGATGCATGAAGAAATAAACAGATTTCAAAGTAGTTACATGAATATTATTATGCCTAGTCCTGTGATTTTAGCAGCAATATATTCTGCAAAAAAAAAAAAAAAAAGATAAGGGTTCCATTTTCCATGACAAATTAAACTACCATTAAAAGCCAAATTACAGGATATAGTTCAGAAGTGTGTAACTCTACTTGAATCAGGGGTAGTCATGTAAAATTTTCTGCAGGAAGAATAGCAACCAAACACCTCCACCTTTGCGGTCTAGAGAGATCATAGCCAGCCCAAATGGTTTCATTCTTAAAGTGGAAAATTGCATAAAGACTTTTTCTCCTTCCCAAGTAGTTCACAAGAATACATAAAGATTGAATTAAAGCACATTTTTTTCAACTTTCATGTTCCAGAAACATCAGCCACCTGCAATGCTACCTGCGTCATTCTGCCCTACCTTTGCCTAAATTATCCTTATACTTTTGAAAATTGCCAAACAAACCAGTGTTTGGAAGCTCAGAAGAAGACAGATGGGGATAGATCTTAAGAGTCATATAAATAGCTGCAGTGAAACAAGATGAAAGACATCCAAGTGCGAGAAATTCATTCACTCAGAAAAATTATAAAGGTACTGAAAATCTACATATAACCTCTATATTAGTGTTCCAGCTGTTTAAAGCACTGAAAATAACATTCTTGCTATTTCTAATCTATAGGGTTGAAATTCTTTTGATGATCTGTTTGTGTCATATTGCCTGTGTAACAACGCCTTCTTTTGCTATGCTGTAATTTACCACTTAGTTTGACAAACAATTAAGGAATAAGGAATTTTATCCTATTAATCACCAGTAGCTGCCCTTTTCAGAAAACTGATTCTTCCTCCAAGTATACTGACGCATCATTTGGTAAAACACACATTCAACTATATGTTTGTATCATCAGAAAATTTCCCCGTCTCCCTTAAGATAAAATACTATGACACAAAAAGGTCTGAATACTCTTAACTTCTTTCTAGAAGAATACTTCCAAGTTTTAGAAGTTTTTGTTATGTAATATTCCTATGTCAGTGCCTCCAGTTGGACTAAGTTGATCTGAGCTGAGACAGTTTCCATAAATATCTCATTAATGCATTTATTTAGCTTTCCTTTTATTTATCATCCACTGCTTTAAAAATAATTAACCAAGTTAACAAATAAACTGTTCAGGTATGCAGCAGAGAGAATAATGTGGCCAGGGATAGTTGGAGCACTGATTGTCAAATAATTTATATTGTATCTAGACAAATAGGAATGGGATAAAAGGAAGCATCTTAGCCAGTTTTGCTTTTTTTTTCTTTGAAAAAAGGAAGGCGGGAAGGGGAAATAAAAGTACTAAATGAGCAAAACCAAATAATAACTGTTTTAATGGTGTGGGGCAATGCTGGAAACTTCTCCTTTAACATATCCTGTTATAATGTAACCGTATTAGTGGCAACTCGAAGTAGTAGTAGTACTGAAAATTCCATATTTAATGTTTAATTTTAATTTCTGTACCATTTAAACCATTGAATCTAACCATTTACTTAGTGAAGGAGTCCACATTAAAGCATACCAGATTCTGGGCTTTAAAACATCTAGCAAATAGCAAACTGCCATTTCTCTGGGTCATCAGTTCTATTCACATGACTTTTAAATCCAGCAAATATATGAAAACAAGATTACAATGAAGTTGAAGGCATACATTAAGAGTAATAATTCAAAATGTCATATTGTCCATGAAATTCAAGACACTGAATACTTGAACTTAGTACTGACATATCACTTACCATTATTCTTTATATAACTACATATTACTATTTCAGAATTAGAAAAAGAAAAATAAGAAATGTCCAAACATAAATTTTCAGGCAAGATGGAAAAATATTTTTATGTTTTTCTATAATACTTCCTTTGTTTATAAGTCTATGTGGTATATGCAGGGTATGGAATATTTATCGGCCCTAATCCTAATATTTATTAAGAGAGAAATCTATTTACTTCTTTTTAATTTCCAACAATATAATTTCAAGAGTTCTGTTTTCTGTCATGACAAATTGAGCAATTTCTTTTGATTTCAGAGAGCAAGGAGATACACATACCACAACATATGTATGCGTATATGTATTCACCAAATCAGCTTTATAATCATCGAGACTATATAAAGACTATCTTCTTTCTAGTTTAATTTCAGAAACTTCAAATATTGATTCTAGTATCCCTAAGAAATACTGGCTTAGATTTAATGACAAAATGCTGCCCGGTGTGGTATATTTACCTCATTTCAGGGATAGATTAGATAATGGGTAGAAAAGTCAAGGCTTAACTAAGACCAATTGAATCCTGATTCTTGATGGCTGCCTTGGGCTTATAAGGAACAACAATGGTATTTATTTTTTATGCTTCCACATGCCTGGTGTTGGTTGCTGCAGTTTATCTGGAAAATTCATGCTATTCCAATGAATTGCCATCTAGTCAACATTTAAAGGTAAGCTAGCCTCTCTTCTAAAGATCCATGCAAGACTACCTGACACAGATAAATATCTATCCTTTGATAAAATTATCTCAGTTATAGCAGAAGATTCTCCCACTATACTGAATGTGGTCTTTACTAGGATATGATGCTAGGCTAGGGTTTATGCTCTGAGAAGAACTCCTGGAGAGAAGATAAATTACTTGTTTCCCCAACCACCACTCCCCAACCCAGAACACTTTTTCTATCTGAGCAGATCCCTGAGATGGCTCTTCACTTTTTCTGCAGTAGCCCAGGAAAACATTTGAAAAGTAGCATCTCCCTTTTTACCAGAAGCCTAGTTCTGAGGCCTGAGCCCCCAACCTCCCATTCTCTTTTCTGGACCAGCTCTCTACAGCTGCTTTTCAAGAGGCTCCAATGTTACTTCTATTATCTCCATCCCCGAGACAGGTGGAACCTCCCTTTCTTTAAGGAAGGTGCATAATCAGTCAGCCAGTCTGAACTTACTCTGTTCATAACCTAATGACCATTTTAATATTGATAGCACACACTGGGATAATTTGGTGGGATAACATAGCCATATATTACAAAGAGCCATCATACAGAGGAGGCATCTCTTTTTGCCAAGGGAGGCTCCCTTGTTATTTTAACCTATTATTTTCAAATGATCTGGAATTATTTCACATCATTTTTCTAAACTATAAAAAGCCACTGAGGTTGCCAGTTTACAAAATGTCTATTATTTGTAAGAACAAAGAATAATCTTTTCACATAAAGACATCACTATTTCTATACTTTTGATGCACGTTGCTTCATTCTTTCAAAATGCTGAATTTACTATTTATTATATAACCATCGAACTAAACAGCTATTGAAATAGACGTGTCGGTTGTTGTGTCTGTCTGAATCGAAATAACCTTATAGGGCTACTTTTTTGACATAGAGATGTATAACATGGCATACTTGCAGCAGCTGCTCATTCTGTAATTCACTGCTGAAGATACCAAAATATCAGTTTATGTATTCAAAAAGATATCCATGTAGATTGTTAGAGATTGTTCCTTGAGGATCATGAAGCTTAAACTTTGGAAATGTTTGATATCCATGAAAAGTGGTAAATTTAAAACCCAAACAAATATGCAGTCTGCATTTGTTCATTTGTAATTAGTGACAGCTCAGCATTTGTGAGAATGGGTTATAGATAGGTGACATCTCCTACTTTTCAAGCATCGTTAATTATGTGTATGTCCAAAGAACCATTCTGTGCATCTTCCACCACCCCCCACCACCTCTGTTTCTCTTCCAGACCAGCGTACAGAATAGACTAGAGCATTACTCTGCATTTCCTATGGGGCATTTTTGTACATCTGCCTGGCACAGGTGGCACCATTCCTTTCTCAGCATCACCTTGTAAAGCACATGGAAATCTAAATTACTGTCATTGCCCGGATCAGTCCTAGGCACGTTTTTTTTTTTTTTTTTTCAGCCCCAGTGAAGGTGGGGAAGCTGTGGATGCAGACCTGGCCAAATATTGTAAAGCAGCAGACCCCACCCCAAGGTTTGGTCAATAGGGATTTTGTATGGGAATTCCTAGATAGACAGAAGCTTCAGAAGGAGAGAAGTGAACACTCAGAGGTTCAGACAGTCAAAGCAACCAGCAACAGTTCTGTCTTCTTTGCAAACCTCGACCATTCTTGACTATTATCTCGAGCTGCTTGCCATGCAGGCAGCCACCCCCAATTCTTTGTCCTCCTTGCCTGGCCCCAAAGCCCCCACAGACGCTCTCCCCACATACTTTGCCCCGAAAGGAGGAAAACCGCCCCGGGAAATCACCAGGAGGAATTCACCCTACCGCCTTGGCCTTTCGGGGCAAGCCCTGCGGTTCCAAGGAGGCGAAGAACCGGGTTGTTTTTCGCCCAGGGCTCCCCCCCTGCCCGCCCTTCGCCTTTCTCGGTGGCAAGAAACTTCGCTGCTTCGATCCAAAAAGCCGCGCTCCAGAGAAAACGAGCAATGGGGCAGCCGTCCGGAGCGTCCTGCGAGGAGGGCAAAACGTGGTGGCGACTTACCGGTTGATAGAGGAGACGCTGGGGACGGTGTCGTTGTCGCAGATGCCCTCGGCCAGGAGCCGGTCGCGGATCTCCCAGGCGAACATGGTGGGGTTCTGCCTTTTGTACTCGGCGATTTTATCCACTACTTTCGGGGTAGCGACCTTGGGCTTGGACCCGCCGATCACGCCGGGTTTGATGCTCCCGGTCTCGTAATACCTGCGGGGGAGGTGGGGGGGCAGAGCCCGGCTCAGCGGCGCTTCCCATAGCCGCTGATCTCGATCCCCGCCACCTCCCCGCCAAGCACCTCGCGACCCTCCCGCTCTCCTGCCCGGGCCACGCAATTCGAAGGCCCGGCTCTCCCCCCGCGCCTTTCGCGCTCGGCCACTCTTGCCTTGCCCGGGCCGGCCAGGCCCTAGTAGGGGCTCAAAGCGGCTGAAAGGCCGGAAAAGGGACCGAGGGTCAGAGAAGGCCGCCTTAGCCTTCTCGGGGGACTCTTCTTCTCCGGCCTCGGGCCCGGCTCTGGCCCCCCGGCCGTCGGTCTCTTTTGGCGGCCCCGGGTTGGCCGGGCTCCCCACTCCCATCCTAGCTGAGCCTCTCTGAAGGCGGCGGCGGAGGCGGCGGAGGCGGCGGCGGCAGCGGGCGCGCGGCCGGGTTCCTGCTGACCTGCGGCTGGAGAGAAAGCAGGGCCCGGCCTGGCTTAGCTGGGAGGCGGGGAGGGGATGCTTGCCGGCTGGTCTCACCGCAAGCGGGGCGGCGCTCGGTTTGTTCCCGGCCTCGTCGGGCTTTTCCCCCTCTTTGCGAACCCACCGTAGGTCCCTGTGTCGAGACAGGCCAGACAAAAGAAAGCGGCAGGAAGGAGCGGGGGGTTGGGGTTGGGTGGGGGGCTCGTCGGGCCCGGGCAGGGCGAGGGGAGACCCCGAGGGGGCAGCCGAGCAGCAGACCTCCCCTCTCCCTCCCTCCCTGTCGCCGCCGCCCGCTCATACCTGCCCAGGATCTTGCTGACGCAGCCGTGGCTGACCCGTAGCTGCCGGGAGATGTCGCAAGGCCGCACGCCCTGGTGAGCCAGCTCCACGATTCTCTGCCGTACCACGTCCGGTAGAGGCCTGCCGTTGACAAACACCCCCCCGAGCTGGTTGACACCCCCGTGCCCTGCTGGGGAGAGAGAACGGAAAGACAGAAAAGCAGGCGAGCGGGGCGGGGAAGGGAAAGAAAGACGAGAGAAAGGCATTAGTCGGGGCAGTTCGGCTTGAGCTTGGAAGCCGGATTGGGGTGAGAGGGTCACTCTGCCAACACTTCTGGGCCCAAGAGGTGGGGGGGTGGGGGGAGTCCCTTTGCCGCTTGACAGCAGACCCTCTTTCCAGTCGGAGGGCGCTTCTCCTCCGCCTTCCTGCCCCCAGGGCCCAGCAGCCCGGCGAGACTGAGGCTGCCAAGTGAGACCCGCGAGCTGGTCGCGCCCCTCGAGGGAAATCGACCGTCTAAAAACGAAATCCAAAGACTCATTTCCCCGTTAATGAAACGTTTCTCTTTTCTTTCCTTTCCACCAGCTACTACGAACTGTTGTTGCTTTTTTAAACATGATTACTCTTATTACCTCTCGTTTTCCCGGAATTTTTTTCCCCCCAGCTATTAAACCAACGGCGGCGATGGTTTGATTTCATTTGATTTTAAGTCTTTTTCAAACATTCTAAAAGATTCTCTTCGGACAACCCTCAACATCTTTCTGATGATTTAGCTAAAATCTAGTAGGATTGAGGTGGAGAAGCAAGAATTTCAGGAAGGCGATTTTAATCCGACTTTACTCGTGCCCAACACCGAGAAGCGGAGTCTCTTCTATTCTCCGTTTCTTCGCTTTTGATTATTCAACCCAGTTAACCCCGCGACCTCCATTTCGGCTGATCTACGAATGAAATCTGTAGCGCTGCTGCTCTGGAAGGGAAACAGGTCCCAAGGCGGTTTCGATCTCCAGATATCTTAACGGCTACAAGAGTGGGCCAAGCAGGTGGATCCAAGAGAAACCTCACCGACACCCAAACCTTCCCGTAGACAACCCACCTGAGCTTTCTTTCCGACCGGAGTAGTTGAACCGGATTCGGAGGCTGGCTGAAAAATGACCTGTTTGCATTTTTGCCAGTCTCTCTCTCTCTCTCACTTACCAATTCCCTTTGTGACACTGACTTATGGTCTCTGAACTTAGTGAAACTCTTCTTGCCCTCTATCGATCCCAATCCTTTGGCAAATTAAGTTTTTTCATCTCCTTTCTAGCGGTAGCCGTTCAAGGATGCTGAACCGTCATCCTTGCGTCCGGTTAGTGGCTGTTTATCAGCATGTATTGGAACCACGAATGTGCTTCGCCCCTCATCAACTACCACGGTTTTTTGTGCTTAGTGTCAGGAAAGTGGAAATTGGTGGGAGTTTCGGATCGCCTTCCTTACCTCTCGAAGTTATCTGCTTATTTCCTTCATTTATCTGATTCACCTTTTGCAGATGTTGCCTCTAAAGTTACAAGCTGGCAAGCAATTTCTCCAAGACTTCAATTCTGAATAATTCAAAGCACCTTTGATAACTCACATTACAGAGTATTAAAAGGCAACAGATGCAAAAAGATCACGGAATTAATAATTCAGAGTATTGCACCTGCTTCTTCCTAACCAGAGCATCGCACCTTGCAATTACTTTCTTGGTTTCCAACCGTAATTTCTGTTCCTGACCTTTCTTTGTATTAAATGGAAGATATACTTCATAGGAAATAAATTTTCTCCATTAGAAAAAAAAACGTAGAATGTGCTAAAGATGAGTTAGTTTTATTTTAGTTTTAACTGGGGGCTCCAATCTGAAAATCGGTCTGCAAATCTGATCTAATTTCCAGCTGAATTAAAGCTAGAACTAGTCAGTTTTGTTCCTTTAGTGATGAACAAGATATGAAATAAGGGGAGCCATTCTACATGTTTTTTTTTAATCATGGAATTTTTTAGAAAAATAAAGCTTCCCAATATTAAAAAATGCAGTTTGTTGGTATATAACGTCATCCCAGATTTTCCAACCTCAAAATATTTTTAAATTTTAACAGATCAATTTTCGTTTCTTTATAAGCCTGTTAACTAAGGCAAACTAAAAGTCAGGGATGTCAAAGTTAGCTTGTTATGTACTACTTAAGCTTTGTTGCAATCGCCTCTTCTATTTTTATTTCAAAGTTCAAAACCCGAAATTGATTCTCTCTTTCTTTGTTTTTTTTTTAAATACAGTAATGCGTGGGGGAAGGGAACCAGCCTAACGGAGATTCTGGATTTTCCACCCGTTTGCCTGGCATTTTTATTTCTTATGAATCAATAATTCCTGCATCTATGAATTTTAAACTGCAGGGCAAGGTTGGGAAAATATGAATCAAAAACAAAAATCGGCCATGCACCCAAAATTTCCATAAATGCAGCATAATTAATATTTTCGACCTTGAAATATGTTTTTTTCTCCCCCCATCAAAGAAATAAACGCCTATAAATCGCGGTTTGTTCCTCCGCCGGGGCTGCCTTCGGAGGAGCGAAGGAAAGAAAGGTCGAAGTGGCAGCAAAGCTGCCACTTTCGACTCCCCTCACGCCGGAGCCTTGCCGCGGGCGTTCCGGGAGGCCTCTTCGGGACCGAGACCTTCCCGGGGGAATTTGGGAAGGAGCCGCGCCGGTTTCAGGATCGGGTGTCCCCGAGTCCTCACTGCCTTTTCTGGCAGATCCAAGCAGCGAGCGGCTTTCCCCTCGGCGGGGCGGTCGGGCCCCCAGCAGGAAGACCGTGGGAAACGGAAGCCCGAACTTTCTACTGGGCACCGGGGATTCAGGAGACAGCCGCCGGGCGGGGAAAGGAAGGCTGCGGCCGGTACTCACGGTGCATCGCGGAGAAGGGGTCTGCTTTGCAGTGCATATCCATGGGGAGGCACAGGAAAGGGAAGAAGTCGGCTGAAGCCGCCGTTTCGCCTCGGAGGTTCGACTTCAGGACTTGGGGGAGAATCAGAAGAACAAGCCGTGGAAGCCCGGCCGGCGGGCCGCGGGGAGTCTCCTTGCCCTCAGCCCGCTGCTGGCCGAGCGAGGGGAAGTTATGCCCGCCGCAGCGTTCACACGATTCCCGGCTGGCTGGCTAAAGGGGGGCCGAAGCATGGCATGGCGGGGTCCCTGCAAGGTGGCGGCGTTGGCGGCTTTCCTTCCCGGGCCGGGTCGGCTAAGCTGAAGTTGGCGCGCTGCGGCCAGTCCCGAGCAGGCGGGCGCTTCCTCCCCAAGGCAGCCTTCTCCGCCTCTGTAGCTCCAGGTTCCTTGGCGATGGTGGAGGACTCCTTCTGCTCCGGCCAGACTTTTGGCCTCCTCCTCCTCTTCCTCCTCCTCTTCCTCCTCCTCCTCCTCCCCCTCTTGCCTTCCTGGCGAATTTGCGCCAAGGTGGGGATGTGCTTGCCACGAGCTTTGCCTGGAGAATGGAGCTGCCGCCGCCAATGCCCGTCTCTCTAAAAGCGGCAAAGCCCCCTCCAGATCGCACCCGGCTCCCCCCCTCGTCCACACACACACACACACACACACACACCTCCACCCCTCCCTCCCTCCCTCCCTCGCGCGCCGGGCCGGGAGATGGATGACTTGTCAGACAAAGGCAGTAGATTCCAACACTCGCGGATTCGCCAAAGCGCAGCGCCCCATCCCCGGCCAGTGGCTCCCTGGCTCGGCCCCGGCGATCCTCCAGCCACCCCCTCCCCCGCGAAGGATGTCCGTCCGGGTCTCGGGCTGGCGGGGGGCCGGGACATCCGCCCACCCAACGGCAGACCCGTGCCTGGGCAGCCCGAGAACACCTGGTTGCTCCGGGATCCCTGCTCTCGCCTCGCTACTTGGTTGGCCGGGGGGGAGGGGGGGGAAATGGGCGGCTTCCATCTTTCAGACGCCGCGGCGGTGGCAAGTGGGACCTTCCCCGCCACCTTGATGTGTGGCGGTAAAACTCAGATCCTCCGCCGCCATCATCACGCCTTCCCCTACGCCAGGCCTTTTCGCGTTCCTAAAGAAGCTTGGGAAAGAGAGGTGTCCTCTCCATCAGAGCCCTGGCCTCGCGGCGTAGTCACAGCCCGGCCGGTCGCTCCCGCTCCTGGCTCCGGAGATGCGTCTTATTACACGCTCCGCGCGCGAAGAACCGCCGCGACATCTGCAAACGGCGCCGTTTTGAAACCCAGGCCTTCTTGGAAGTCCTCCCCCCCCCCAGACTCACCTTGGAGGAAGGAGACGGCTGCGGATCGCTACAGGCCGACTTTCCTTCCGAGCAAAGGGAACAATCGGCTTCAAGGTCCGGCCTAGGGGCTGCCGGTTGTGGCGCCGAGCTGGTCCGAAGGGACACAGGAAGGAAGGGAAGGAAAACCACTCTCGGGGACTTTCTTTTGTAGTGCCAAACCCAAGTAAGTCCCATTTAGCTGGACGCTCCATATAAAGGGGGTGGGGGTTATATCCGTCAATGGGGACCTCAGATTTTCCTAAGAAAATGCATTAAAACGCACGCTTTGCCTGCCTTTTCTACTTTCATTCTGCCAAAGCCAGAACTTAACCCCACTTATTGTGCGATTTCAACTGTCTCCAGGAATAACTTTGTATGTGTGTGTTTTTACGTTTACTATGCATAAAAGAGATTTCGTATGGATTGCAAAACGAAGTAAAGTGTTTTTCACTTCCGAGGAATGTTCAGGGAAACGAAAGAGTCACCCTCTTTCGAAGCGCCTGCGGCAAATCAATAAAACTCCCTGCCATTTGCTCCTCGACGCGGTTTTTTTCGTCCTTTCCAGGTAACGGGTAGTGGCAGGAGGCGAAATGAAACTCCGCTTTTCTCCCTCCGCCCCCACTTTGCTTAAATCTTCCTGCCTCTCCACTTCACCAGCAGAAAATCTCAGGTTCACAGCCAGCTGCGCCTCTTCGCGTGGAATATTTCTCGGGATGACATCAATCAGAGTGACACTTCCCTCTGTCTCTCGCCTGCCCACTTTGGGGGCCCGACAGGCTCCGACAGCTAGGCAGACTGCCTTTCAGCAGAGCCTGCGTGGCGAAATGCCACCGCCGCAAATGATTATTTTGCTGCTGCGCCACGGCTGGTTGTTATGTTATCCTGTCCTGCCGGAGGGGTGTGTGTGTGTGACTGGGCCGGTCTCGATGCCCAACGCAATGTCCCTTGTGCTTGGATCAAGCGGGCCATTTACGGGGCTGAGAGATGGCAGAGGCGGGTGGCGAAAGGACATTGGCCAGGAAGTCTTCACGAAAAATCATATCTTGGAGACGGCACACAGTCCACAAATTCACACGTGCACGGAGACATGTTTCTCTGACCTCCTTCCACCAACCACCCCTCAACCCTTATTTGTTTGGGCCCAGCGCAGGTGCGGCAGCAGCAGCCGAAGCGATAGGTCGGTGAAAGAATTATGCCCCCCTCCGGGGCGGAGCTGGAATCTGAGGGGGGCAGAGGCGTGTGAGGTGGGAAACTCTATTCCGGACGCAGGTGGACGGAAGGTTTCCTTCACTCCACTAAGATCTGGGCAACAGAGATTGTTCCAAGCGACACCTACAGAGGGCGTTGGACGGTTTGCTACTTCTCGTTAAATTTCGGGAAAAGTTTCAAACTAAACCGGGTTCTAAATGAATCTTCAGTTCAGGAGCTTTGATAATCCCCTCTTCCGAAGCTGAGTCGTCTTTCTTCTTCTTCTTTCTTTCTTCTTCTTTCTCCTCTTCCTCCTCCTTTTTTTTCTTTTTAGAAGTTTGTATTTGAGCGAGGTATCAAACACAAACACACCCTCTTGTCTTCCCAACCCAAGATCTTTTCCCAGTCTATTTCAAGGACCCTGCTCTCGTCTGAACTGTGACAGAAAATGAAATTAATCGGTCACTAAAGTTCATCCCTGTTTTTTTTTTTTCCACCGGGCAGAGCCTTTGCACTCTACCAGGTAATACCTGGGCCGTCAGGATTATTCTAGCCAAAATCCTCAACCAACGCCTACCACAGAACTCCAGCAACTGCTTCTGGCCTCAGCCGATCAACCTCAGTCCAAGCCCCAGCGCTTTCTCTGCCTCCTGTCCCGGCTGCCCCACATCGGGCCTCTTGCCCGGGGACTCCTGGCCGAGTGCTTTCCATTCCCGAATCAACCCGCTTAGCCCTAGGCACGCCCCGATATAAGTTGATGGCAGTCGCTCAGAGAGAGCCTCGCGGGCGGGTCTTCCTAGCCAAGAAGGGTCGAAATGCGCGTGGTGATATAAGCAAGTGAGGGCACTTGCTTCTTTAAGGAAGGTTGGATTTTGAAGAGCGAATCAAAGCAAGCGGGTTGGCTGCTTACGCTGGAACTGCTGAAATCCTCTGGAAGTATTTCATAAAATTAAATACGGTTAGACCTTATCAAAAGCAATCCATCTTGAGATTAAAAAAACAAAATAAAAGAGATATCATAAAAAAAAGACGTTCTAGGGTTACCATCTTTGTTGATGGAAAAGTATAGAGATCTCTGTGTAAATAGAAGCCTCTAATCTCAGTTCACCTCCCCAAATTATCACCTCTTCCTGAGCAGGACTTCCTGGAGGAATTGCTTTGTCAACAGTCAAATCTACCCAACAATTTCTGTCAGCCCGAGGGCGGGGGTGTGTTTGTGGGGGAGCGACGACAATGCTAATTCCTCAAGCAGGATCCCTCAACTCGCTTCTCCTGGCTCTCTCCTTCCTCTAGCTCAAAGAGAGGGAACGAAGGGATTTCAATCACTATAAAGAATTCCCTCCCCCGCTGCCCTCCCCTCCCTTCCTCTGTTATCTTTCGGAAAACTCCCCGAGCCCAACTCGCGGCTGGTCAAGCTTGGCTGCTCCCGCTAGTTTTACTTTAAATGAATCTTCTTTTTCAAAGAGGGTCTCTTGCCCCCGCTTATTCATTCTCTCCCCCCCCCTCCCCCACACACACACCTTCCAACTCGGAGCATTTACACTTCAAAAGCGGCACCGGCGTCTCTGCGGAAATTTGGAGAGGGGAAAAAAAATAAACTTTTGGGAGGTTGGGAAGATAGCAATCTATGCATTGATTTCATTAGCTCAACTCCCCAAACTGATCAAGCAAAGCGAACTCACTGATCTCATCCCCCCCAACTAATATGAACTCTCAGCCCACCCTGGACTTTACGGACAATGTGGTTTCTCTTCCTTCCGGAAAATCTTGCATTTTTTTCTTCGACCTGGGATTGACAACAAGCAGCTTATAGCTGTTTCTGGGTGCCTCGGCCGTTACTGCTTTTCTGAGTCCTCCAGTTATGTTTGGGACCGAGACAGGTCTGCTAATTCAAGCAGACTCCACTGCTGCCGATTAATTGCTCTGTCCCGATAAGGGAGCAGAAACACAAACTGCCGCATTTTACACAGCCAAGGATGCTTTCAGACCAAAGGAAACGCAGGGCAGGGCCTTTTCCTTCCCATGTTGTTGTGAAATCGGCTTTCTCTCTCCCTCAGTCCTCTATCATGACCACGCAATCTACTTGGGGAGTCACCTAGGGGTGAGAAGACCTTCACTATAGCTGTGACAACACGATGGCGTCGCCAATGCTCTCATTTGGAAGTAGAGTAGAGTTCGGCTGGGACATAAGCAGTACCGTCCGTCCTGGGTAGGCCGAGGTGCCACTAGGAGTAAAAGAGCAAGAAGGCAGCGCAAAGATTTTTTTTTTTCCCGGGGAAATGGCGGAGGGAGCAGACGGTCAAGAGACGAGCATCCATCCCGGCCAGCTCGTGCCGCCGCCTAAACCGTGCCAGGAAGCAACAGCCCGAGAAGGGAGCTGAGGAATCCATGCGAACCTCTCCGTGCAAGGGTCCAAGTGACGCCCCACGCGAGGCCCTCCAACACTTCCGCTTCCAAGCGTGAATAAATAGTTCCGGCTCAAGTGCTCCAACTTAATGGATAGGGCGTCCCTCGCGCGTCTTTTCCGCGTCGCACAGGCAGTTTAGACCAAGGGCGTTGTAGTCGGCCTGAAGCCCAGATCCGTCCCTTCCTTCTCTGCCCCCCCCCCCCACTCCACCTGTCACTTTTGGGGGATGAGGCTTCTGGTACAATATGGAGCCCCGCAGGCTGCAATTTCATACTCCTCCTCTTTCTCCTTCATTCTCTCCAGGAAGGCGAGGTTTTCCTTGGGCACTTAGCAAGGCGAGGGAAAAGGAAAAGCAGACAGGCCGGGCTGATGGCCTCCTGCAGTTGTTGGCTTTTTCCTGCGCTGCATTTGTTTGCCTGCCAAGCTAAGCAGCCCACGTGCGCTGCTCTTTATTCGGGCGCCGGCACTTTAACCTCTTTCTCTTGACAAGAGCGCGTTTGCTAGAAAACTCAGACAAGTCGGAGACCTTTTACAGCCTCGTTTGAGTTGAGGGGAAGCCAACAATAGGTCGGAGGCTCAGGAGGGCAACTGCAGAGCGAGCGAGCGAGCCCAGCTTGCTTGCTCTAGGGCCAAATGCGCTCCTGCCAGAAAATGGGAGGTCTGCCCCACGCGGTGGTGCCTGCCTGTCTCCTCCCGCCGCGCCTCGGTCTTTGCCCCAGAAAAGCCGGAGGGCTTGCGGGAAAAGCCACAACTTCAACTAAAGTTTAGAAATGGCTAGACGTCTGTAAGGATAGTGCTGGAATCTGTAGGTGCGCCCTTTGTGGAATGAAAGATAATCTGAAATAGAGAGGCTAAAGTCTTGCTCATACTCATCGCTGCTGCTTAACTAGGTGCGATTAGCTGGGGCTATGAGGTCTTATAGTTAGGAAGCTGTCGGAATTAGTAGAAACAGAGGTATATTAGGCCCCAAATTTTTGGATCCAACAAATAACCGGTCTCCTAGCACACACAATATGTTTCTTGGTGTTTGGGGAAGCGCATTGGCATCTGGTTGGAAATTAGGCCTTATACGCAATTTCCTCCCTACTGGATATAGTTTGGAGTTCTCTAATTTCTTCACAAAATTTTCAATTAATGAATTAAAAGCTTAGTAAAGCCTCGTTTTAATCAGCAGTAATGGAAGATTCCCCCTCCCCCCAATCTTTTCTCCCCCACCTCCTTTCATCCAAGGTTGGCGTTCCGTGGCCTGGGGGCTTTTTTGCAAACATTTGGATTTACAGACGTCGCAAGCAAATTGTTCCTGATAGCCTCTCGCTGCAAGGTCCTCATAAAACTCAGACCAAACTGTGTGGAAAGTGCTGTGGATCAGCAAAATGCCTGTTGTGGAAAATTCTCTGGAAAATTCAGGAATAAACTGAGCTAAAGGAAGGGGTGAGGATTTTGAAACAACAGCATCCTTAAAAGAAAGGTTTCAGAAGACAGGAAGCACAATCTTAAACCTAAGCAGCGCCCGGAAGTCAAGTGGACAAAAGTTTCTCTGCGAACTTCATACCTTACTTATACTTACTTCATTTCATAGGCTCCTGACAAAGTAGCATAATTAATCTAATTTATTTCTTTTTCTTTCCCTCTCTCTTTTCTAAATCTTTCTTATTTCATCTGGACAGTTTCCAGGAATGAGAATATTTGTCTGAATAGGAAAAAAAAAATCCTGCTACTCTATCTTTGATTTCTTTTCATGATTGTGATATCTTTGTTTGAAATGTAACAAGCACATTCTCAAAATATCTTATGAATATTTCCTTACTTTAAATTACATTGGCAATTTATTTCAACCGAATGAAGTAACTTCTTTACTCAAAAAAACGAAGGGCATAAAAGTTATCGTTTGACAATGAAATTCATGCCTACAAAGAATGATCAGTACTGCCTTGATGCATTGCTTTGTCTAAGCAGCAAACTGTCAAAGTCTTCCTTGCCATCGCAAAAGACCTCTTTTCCATATTCCAAAAGGAAAATCTCTTTCTGCCTTGCAAGTTAACCCTCCCAGTGTGTAATAAGCTTGCATCGGCCAGGAGACCGAAGAGCCAGAGAAAGTTTATTTTCCTTCTTAAATGACAATTACCATTGTGTTACAAATTGTTCTTGCTTTGTATAAAATCTGGAAACCACTACATCTCAGAATGAAATCTGTTATGGTCCAAGTCACCTGACTTTGGCAAGAACTATTATGGGGTGGAGGGTGGGGGGAGGGAGAGAGAAATGAGTATGGGGAACCAGAAAATATCAGAAGCCAAAGGGAGAATGAAGCACTAAAATTCAGCCCAAGGAAAGGAGCCTGGTATTTGGTGCTGCCAAGAACTAATCCACCAAGCAAAACTTTTTTTCAGTTAAGTGAACTTCAGAAATGTTAAAAAAAAAAAAAAAAAGCATTATATAGGGTATCCAAAACAATTATATAACAAAACGCTTATGGATTAGCAGATTCAGGATCTTGAGTTATTATGTGTCCTGCAATTAATTCCTCAATCAAACCATGCCTAATAAAAAGGGTTAAAAGAGAATTCTCTAGTTAAAGTTAGAGTAATTTGCAAGTGAAAATTGTTCCAGGTGGACGAAAAATAAAACTTGTGGACAAATGCAAGGCCTGGCACCTCCACCTGGGTTAGGGATTACAAGAGAGCCAGGGGCGATCCCAGCGAAGCGCTGAGAGTTTCTTGGAGTCAAGCGAGCGCGGAAGGACGGGGATGCGGGCGGAGGCACCAGGACCCTTCCAGGCGCACTGGCCGCTTCTCTCTCGACTAGAAGCGAGAGAAAGCGAAAGACCACGGAGCTGGGAGAGGGCAGGCTGATCACCCCAGCACTCCCCTCCCTCACCCGCCCGTCCGCCGGGTTTTTTCCGGGTCCTTTTGTGGTTTCCCGGCTTCGTTCAGACTTCGCTCCGTGCCTCAGCCCGCCGGAGGCCTCGAGCGTCTTCAACAGGGACGCCGGCAAGCAAGCGGGAGCCGACTTCTCCGCTTTGAGACCGGCTCTGCTCTCCCGATTCGAGAAATTCACGACTGCCGGCCTGGGCAAACTTTGCTCCACAATTCGTTCAAGCGGGTTCAGGGTAAGCTGCCGGGAGAAACACTTCACTGGTGTGTGGGGGGGACCTTTTTCATCTCAAAGAGGAAGAAACTTGAGTTCTTTGAAAACGGCAGGATTTGCTCAGAATGAGTTGGTTCAACCGGCCGGATTCGTTGTTGATTAATATCTGGAGAGAGGGGGGCAAAAAAATGCTTTTGGACTTTCGACCATTTGAAAACTTTCCGTGCAGTCATCTCCGAGGGGCGATTTGCGCGCTTTTCATAGCTGGCCCTTGTTGAAAATAGGGAAGGCAGTAGAGAGAATGGACTGCATATTTTTTTTATCCAGCCAAATTTGTGAGCGATGTTTCAAATGAAAAGAAATGCTCGCAATTGGTTGAAATCGGTTTGAGCAGTCGGTTAATAAGAGGATGAGCACGTCTTTAGAAGACTTTATTTGATTTTTCTAAGGTAGGAGGAAAAGTACGGTTGAATATCTAAAAGAACATTTCTTTTGCGCCTACAACCAGAATACGGCGATCATCATCGCAATGCTGCCATTAAAAGCCACCGGAAAGCTTGTACAGTCGTCGTCAAGGCCAAGGAAAATTTCTCAGGAGAGGTGGAAACACGGGTTTTCTTCAGGCAGGCAGAATGTGTGCAGAAAGGCTAGAGGGAAGGGAAGGGTTAGAAACAACATTCTAAGACTGTACAATTACAAAGAAGGCGAATCGATCTAGAGCCGCTTTACTTCTCTGCACACCGAAATCCCTCTCTCGCTCTCACAACGCTCCTCACCTCGTTAACCTCCACCCCACACCCCCCACTTTACATACCGGTATTAGAGGGCTAGTGCGGAGCACCCTAAAGAGGGTCCCTGGTTTGCTTTTCCACTTTCTGTCAATAGCATCCCTCCACCTGAGTTGGCTGCCCGCCCGCCCCTATGTCGGGAATTCTATCCAAGGGAATAGGGGCAGCATCTCCGCTCTACTAATTCCATAAAATGCTCTGGCAGCCCCCCCTCCACCCCCCACCCCATTTTCATTTTTTTTTTTTACCCCTAAAAGAGGGGAGGAGAAGACCCGCAAATAGCCGCCTGATTTTTGCCTCCTTCCTGTGGCCGACAGGCACAGCAAAAGCCGCAGGGATAAAGGAGGGGACGGCACATATAAAGCGGTCTGTTGGAGTAGTATGGCTAATACGGTGGCTGCGGGGCGGGGGTGGGGGCTGCTGTTGTGAACGGTGCCATTACTTTTGCTTTAGCCCGTGGTGCTGTTTTTAAAGAAACACACCCCCCCTCCCCTTTTCTCGCTTGGAAGGTCACCAGGCACCTCCTGGGTGGCTCAGCTGGCAAAGGAGCTCTTGGAGGGAAGGGTGAGTGCCCTGTGTGGGCCGAGGTGTGTACGTGTAGCAAAGGGTTACGGACGGGCCCCTGCCTCCTCCCCAGCGCCTGCCACCCTCCTCCTCAGCAGTCTGCTGCACCAAATTCAGCGGCGAAGATCTTTAGCCATTCCCCAGGGCTCCCTCGATTGCCTTCATTCCCCTGGGCAGGGTATTTGAAGCTAATATTTGCATATGGGCGAACGGTACCCCTTGCATTTAATTCAATCGAACATTCAATCAAACCTTGTCGAATCATTTACTCAGAAGATTCCCTGTTTTCATATCCGCGGTCTTTTTCCTGATTAAGAGCTGTACAAAATTATTAATGCCTTTAAAACCGGTGTCTCCCCCCCTCCCCCCCGAAAAAAAAGACGCGTCCATTGTGTGGCAGAGCCAAGTGTCCAAGTCTCAGGACCACCGCAAAGCAGCTCAGGGCGTTTCAATCTGCATCTCAGCTGGAAAAAATAAAAAACCCCTTCAAGAAAGTGGATCGGGGAGTGAAAGCATCAGTTTTATTTTATTTATTTTATTTTGCTTAGTCTATTTCTCATCAGGGATGAGGCCTGTTTTAAAATGTGTGGGATAGTGGAGAATCGGCAACCATTTGTTTGCAATATGAAGCGGTTTATCCAATCTTCATAAACAGGAGGGGGAAAAACAGGCCCTGTAAATGTTTATCTAGTTGTGCTGGCAGGTTTTTCAGGCAGTCACAGCGGGGCAAGTGCTTCGACTAAAGAAAGAGACTGGGGGGGGAAGGAAGGAAGGAAAGGAAAGGAAGGGGAGGGGAGGGGAAAGAGAGGGGAGGGGAGAGAGAGAGTGTTGGTACCTGGAGAGAGAGAGAAAAAAAATGCAAGTTTGGAAGAAGCAGCGGTGAAAGGATCTGATCTTGCAAGTTTGAACTCAAGAATGGAATGGGGGTGGGAATGGAAGGTGAAACCGGAAGAGATTCCCCGGCAGCCTGATCCCATTAGCTCCGTCCTTGGATTGCAAATTTATACGGTCTAGGAGGTGAACAGATGGACTATCAATTTAATTCCATCTTCGACACCATCAGAGATTGATTTTCTACTCGGTTTTAATTTTGCTATAATTAATTAGATCATTACAACTGTTTTCTATTGATCTTCCTATTTAAACCTCAGATGCAAAGCGACTTGGGCAGATCTTTTAGAGATACAGAAGGGAAATAGAATCGAGGGGACTGCAAATGGGACAGTGCATATGTTCTATTTTTTTTTTTAATCTAAAAGGCTGAATAAAAGACTGGGAAAGACCTCTTTCGTGTTGTCAGCGGGAAGCCACATGAAAACATTTATTTGAATTAAACATTTCCTTTGTGCAATTTGCACAGGGCTTTCTGTCCATCAGCTGACAATAGTCTAAAATCCCCAAATATGCCACATTGTACATATTTAATATGCTCACATAATCCATGGTATTTGGTGGGGTTTAGTTTTCCAGGTTCATATACATTTTTTTTTTTTTACTAAGAGCCTTGAAAGTGGTGAAATAGACATTAGCACCACGCTAATGATTAAAACTGACTTTTTAAAAAACGCCTATATAGTAGGTAATCCACAGTCACCAGGCTAAGCAACTCATTTTCCAAGTTATTTTTCTTCATGCTAGAAAAGCCTCCACCTCTAGTCGGGAAAAAGAAAAAAATCTTCCTCTGGGGACTTCATGAAATGGCTTGTTCCCCATTTTGAAAACTGGACTTTTTGCTTCTTAATTTGCCCTTTCCCTTTTCCCCACAAAGACCTTCTTTCTAGGCAGAAGATGTGTACACTTGATTCAGGTGAACCTAGATGTAGCCTGGGGACATTGGAAAGGTGCCTTCTTCCACACCATCCAAAGTCAAAGCAGAGTCCAAGCATTCTGAGTGAAGACTCAGAAGGTTCCTGAACCCAGACCTCTGCTAGTTGCTCAGGCTGAACTCCTGGCACTGCTCCAGCCACTAGAAGGTTGAGGCAAAGAACCAGAGTTTGGGACAGGCTAACTCACTTAGGAAGTTGCCTTTTTTGTTCCAGAAAGAAGTAGCTGTTCTGGGGGGTGGATGCGCCCCCTTTTAAGTCCACCAATAATCATTGGAGCTGCTCACCCACTCCTTTTTCTGCTTTCCTGCTACAGCTGTGAACCAGGCCTGGTACGTCTCCCCGCTGGTTTCAGCCTGGCAGATCAGCTCCAGCCTTTCATTCTTTTCGCTTTTGCCATCTCCTTGCTCTGCTGACTTGGGAAGTCCAGGTGCAACCACCCCAAACTAAATTGTTGATGAGCTAAGACAAGAAAAAGGGAAGGGAGAAACGGAAAGGGGCGTCTTCCTAGCTATAGCAGAGCAAGCACTGTCATTCCACTGAGTCCAGAGAGCAAAGCCAAGTAGAGTGGAGTACCAAAAAGAACACTCCCCAGCTTGTGTACAGCCAATGCCCGGAAAAACATCATCATCGCCTGGTAGGCTTCCTGTCTGTCAGAACTCAGGACTTCGTCTGATAAGACTCTTTGGCTAGCAAATTCCACCCTCTGCTCCCGTGGCATCCAATAGACTCCTAGGCTAGAAGAAGCTTTGGAGGACTTCTTGAGGGACCCAGAGCAGGACCTAAGTAGGAGAGCATCAAAAATGGTCCAAAAGGGGCCACTTTGACTGGGAGCATTACTGCCTTGCCAGAGCATTTCCAGGAGAAGCTTCTTCCCAGGTGATGTAAATTCCTCCCCCTTAGCATTAAGGGTCAGCACTAGGGGAAGAGAACCCGTGTTGAGTCTCCCTGCCTTTTTTTTCTCCCGGAGGAGATCAAGAAGGGTGATGGAAAAGATGTAAACGGCCTCTTATTTAAGGGGAACCCCTTAAGTATAAATCCCTGTACCCCTTTTGTGATGTCTGGAAAGATTTCAAGCCAGTCACTGGTCCTAAGACGTTTCCTGCTCCTCTGCTTTATCTCTCCAAAGGTCTAGTTGTCTAACGTTTGCCCGAATGGCAAAAATGAATGCGTTTGGGATACTCAAGGGAGTAGCCTCCCCTCACCCCATTTCCTTGATTGAAACTGTCTCAACTGCAACTAGGTACCCCAGGAAAAAATGAACCATCGTCCCATCGATTCTTCCATTAAAGTTGCATTTTGTTAAATCGCTTTTACATTGTTTTCCCTACTATTATTGTCTTGTCAAACCCCAACTTGATACTGAATAAACAAAATTGTAAAAGCGGTCTGGGGGGCGGGGGGGGGCGGGGGGGGAGATGCTCATTCTTTCTAGACTCACTATACTTTATGGAAAAGGGAAAACCAGGCGAAGTTCAAACTGTCAACCTGGAGGAGAAACGCGTGTAGGTCACCCAAAGAGTCTGTGATCTGCCGCCCGACTTGGCTACGAATCTCAGCCAAAGACAACGGACGCGTTGCTGATGCTGCTGGTGAAACCCATTTGAGCGCGGACCAGAAGAGCTCTGTAGCTGTAAGCTTCGTGCAATATAGTTTGAAAAAGTCGGGACTTTTGAAAGTTAATCATTGTAAGAATGGACATTTGTGTAACTATCATCAAAGTAACTTTTAAACAAGCACGGCCGTGAACTAGAAGAGAAGAAAATCTCTTTGCCGCCCCCCCCCCTCTCTCAGCTTTGTAAGAATAATTTTCCGCCCTCCGGCCAAGCTTTGCTGCTCATTATTGCCATGGGAACCGTGACAATTTAAACACCCTCAGCCTCCCGCCTCTAAACCCATCTAAGCCCTTCTTGCTCCCAAACACACCGCCCCGCTCCCTCCTTCCTGCCGCCCCACAGCGTTGGCTTCACGTCCTCCTTCCCTCCTTGGCTGCTTGGAGGATGGGTGGGGGGGCGCGAACGGCCGCGGGGAACGGCGCACGGCAGAAGAGCCCGGCGAAGCAGCCGATTCTGACGAAGAGCAGGGGAGCAGCAACGTCTTTCCGGAGATGTTTATCCCCCTAATCAGTTCATTAGTTATAAACAACATGACATTAGAAGTTAGGAAGCCGTTGATATTAATTTTTATTTAACTAGTGGATGTTTAATCCGTCACGCCAGGCTCGCTAAGGAGAAGAGCGAGTGCGAGTTGAGGGATTCCTGACACCAGCCAGTTAAGACTTGGAACTTCAGAGACCCACAGTCGGGGTTCTGGGCTGCGGAAGGGAAGGGAAGGGGAAAAGGAAAGGGCGAGCTTGAGGAGGAAGCGAAGGAGGGAAGGAAAAGGAGCAAAAGGAAAGAGATGCGGAGGGAAAAAAAGTGAGGTGTCGACAGGCTCCAGCGCTCTTGGCCAGAGAAGGAACGCGGGAGAACTGCATTCTGCCAGGAAAGCTCTCCATTCCCGGCCAACTAAGGTCTCTCGTTCCAAGAAAGGAGGGTTTGCTACGGCTGGGCAGCTCGTTTTATCCAGGCCACTCCTTAGCCCAGTTACAAAGTGGCTTCCTTTTAAGTCTTCTTGATTTCCTGGATGTTGTCTCTTTGAGTGGCAGGCAGGGACCTGGGAAAACAAAAGGCCGAGACCTTAGGCTGGACAGTCCCAGAGAAGCACAAACGGGAGCAAACTTTTGTCTTCTGTCCCTTTTAAGGGAGCAGGCCAAGACTTCCAGCAGGCCAAAATATTGAAGCAGCTGAGCCACGCTTAAGTCCCTTCTCCAGAGCCTTCCCAGAATTAGCGTGGCCCGAAGCTTTTTTGGGGTGGGTGGGTGGGGAGCTTAGTTCCAAAGGGAGGGGAAGATGACGTGGTGGAGCTTCACGTAGGCTCCTCCTCTTAAGAGGTGAGTCTGGATCTGCCTCTTTTTAAATCGCCCACCTCCTCTTTTCTTTCTTTCTTTCTTTCCCAGAAAGGAAATAGTTCACATTCCCAAGAAAATGCCTCCTTTTGCACCTGTTATTCATTAACCTGACATGAAGAAAGTTCCCAGGGCAAACGCATGAGAGAGGCCCAGAGAAAAAGGGAAAGAGGCCATGGCCAGCTTCCCCTGCACACACAAAAAAGACTTTCCCTTAATCCCTGCTTTGCGACACTTTCTTGCGAGAAGGCCTGGCCCATAAGTCTTTAGAGAGCCAGCTTCCTGCCTAGGCAACAACCTGTGGCAATCCCGGACATTGGAATCCTGGAAGCCCGACTGGCAGGAATGTTAAGGTCCCACCTCTCCTCTCCTGGCAGGGGAATGTTTGAGAGAGCTTGGGGTTTCTCCCCGGGGAAATCCTAGGAACGCCCCCCTCCCCAAAGAGTTGCAAGCAGGCTGGGAAAGGAGCTGTTAGGCTCTTGACTTTGGTGCTGCTTCTGTGCAGAAGCAGACAAGGCCTTTTCTGCTGGGGCCTACAGGAAGCCTCCAAATGCTGAGTTTTGGTACGCTAGAAATTTTCACCAATGTATGGAAAGCACTTCCAAGACTGCATCTGCGGATGCCAGCTGTACACTGTGTAATATTGATTGTACTCGTATACATACAACACATGCTATGATTGCTAGTATTTTTCCACCACCACACTGTATGTACCTCAGCTGTATGTACCTCCCCCAGCTCACCTCTCCCTTCCAATGCAAAAATCTTCAAAACTGGGCATTCTTAATACCAACAAAATGCTACAAGAGCATTTTAGTGGCAGAGCCTGGATGCTAAATATTTAGAACATTTGTGGGATTTTTTTTTTGCATGATGTAATTTTCATTATTTGTTAATTGGCAGCAACTGCAGCCATTTGTTTTGAATCAAATGAATCAACCAACTTTGTTTTGATGACTGAGGGGAAAAGAAGATGGAAAGAGAAGCTGGTTACAGTAAAACTCAAACCTGTCAGAAAGTTAGTAATGTTAAGGAGAAAGGGGCGGGGGCAGTTTAAGCATTAAGTGTTACTCAGCCATAGGTGAAGTAGCACAAAGCAGCCCTGTTGCAGATCCCTATCTTGCCTCATTATTCCATCACTTCCGAGCATAATAGAACAACAATATAGTAGAGTTTGGTGGTCTTCTAGTCCAGGGGTCGCCAACCTTTTGGACCTCAGGGACCACCAAATTCATAATTTTAAATCCCGCAGACCACTAATATGAATTTTGACTGATGATGGCTTGCTGACACTGGTGGGAAAGTCGGTCCCATATTTTGGAGCTGCAGTAGCCACAGGACTGGCCCTTTGGTCATGCCGGAGCAGCTGCTCCTCTACCCGGGTGCACCAGCCTGCCATGGACTGGAGGAGCTGCTCCGGGATGACCAAAGGGCCAGTCTACTGCAGTTCTGGAATATAGGACCGACTTTCCTGCCAACGTCAGCAAGCCACCCTGGGGTGGATTTCCCTCCACTCCCCTTCCAACTCGCTATGGCTCTACTCAAGGTAAGGTTTGCACTTGGCCAAAGGGGGGGGGCAGCGGGGGGCAGACCATGTGGGCTTGTGTTCCTGCACAGCCTGGATTAATTGCTTTGGGGGAGTGCTTTGGAGGGAACATTTCTCTGTGGACCACCAAAATCTTCTCACAGACCCACAATGGTGCCCAGCCCACTGGTTGGCAACCACTGTTCTAGTCCAACCTTCTGCTTCAGCAGGAGACCTTATACCATTCTGAACAAATGATTGTTCAATCCCCTCTTGAAAACTTCCGGATGGAGCATCCATAACTTGTGGAGGAACTATTTCCACTGATTTCTCACTGAAAGAAATTTCTCCTTAATTCTACATTAGAACTCTCTTTGATGACTTTCCATCCATTACTTCTTATCCTATCCTCAGGTGTTATTGGAGAATAGGTTGACCCTCTCTTCTCTGTGATGGACCCTCAAATATTGGAAGATTCCTATATGTCATCCTTAGTCCTCTTAATTAGACTAGACATACCTACCAACTGTTCATCATACATTATAATCTGCGGGCCCCCTAAGGATCATTGTTGCTCTTCTCTGCAGACTTTCTAAAGCCTCAACACCTTTTTTGTATCAGGATGACCAGAACTGTTATTGTCTTGTTATTGTCCTCTCCTCCCTGGCCATAACTTTTAGGGCTCATTACTTTGGCAGTGGAAGAATCAGGGCTCATACTTTTTTTTTTTTAACAATCAGTAGTAGAAGTGGATCTTTCATGCGCTTGTTATTCTGGCATTCAGAATCCTACTTCCTCCTCTCCCTGCTTTTCTTGCCACCCATAGAAGAAAAGTAGGGAGAACAGCTCATTTGGAGCCAGGTCTCTGCCCTACAGAATTACAACAGAAAACCCACTTGCCTTTTCTACCCCTCCTTTTGTCTTGGGAGGCAAGAGAAGAGAAACAACTGAGAACTATTCCTTTGATCCTTTCTCCCTTAGAGGGATCAGTCCCAGTGACTAAGAAACTGACAGCAGAAATTCTGCAGGTCTTCTGATACAATTTACTGACACCAAAGGAGGATTTCCACACCCCACCCCTATTCTCTCTCCCTACTTCTTTGGTAGACAGAGTCCCTATTCTGCATCTTTATCAAGACAGAACAGGGGTTTGAAGTTCACTCAGCATCTTTTCAACCCAGCATTTACTTTTCTGCCATCTCCTGCACAGCATGGCAACACTATTGCTGCCATGTAGAAGAGCCCTAACTCTTTAATGCTACCCTGATCAGTGAGTGTGCCCTAACTTAAACTCAAAGCAATTGATATTCTCTCATTGCTTTGCTTTCTTCCCTGTCAATCAGGGTCCTTCAGCTGGTGGGGTATGTCTTTAGTATGGTCTGGTTTGTTGAGGCTAGTTAGTCAGCTCCTTCCACAATCCACTGGGGGCAACTCCTCAGTTAAAAAAATTGGGAAGAAACATAATGGAAGAGACCAGAGCAGAAACAGCACTAGGGAGGAAGGAGAGAGGCCCTGCCATGATTGTATGATTAGATGTTTTCCTTCAGGAAGAAGGAAAAGGAAATACTTTCATCGACAAACATAGGAAAATTGGAAAATCCTAATTTAACATCCCTTATCATTTCAAGGCACTGCAGTGAAGAAAAATGGAGCAGCTGCAAGTAAGTCATATATTTCAGAATATTGTTGCAGTGTATGAAAAAATTCTTTAGCCGTTAGAAAGGTGGAGTTCTGCTTACTTCAGGACAGAGTTCCTATGGTTGCCTTCTCCCAAATAAAACAGTGTAGGTGTGATTTCTTATATTGTTGGGAGCCTGAAAAGAATTTCATGCCAGAAAAAAAAAGGTGTGCGTGTGGAATTGACAGCTATAAAAGGAAACAGTATGCAAGGGAAGACAAAGGCCAGGAATGAAATAGCCATGACAGAGGTTGGCTGGAGAACAGAGGAAATGGGCTGTGGCAATGCGTCCCAACATAACTGGACTGGACCTACTTATTGTTGATCACCTGGCTTAACTTCCAAGGTGGCAAACTGATGCAGAGTTTACACTTACACACACACACACACACACACACACACGATGGAAATGCTACTTTTATGCTTGTTACAGCTATTGATGATTGACTCAATGCCTGGGGATGAAGTAGAAGCAATGTCATGGGAACAGTGTAGAAAACTGGCAATGTTGACACATTGTCATTGTGCAGTGTGAACATACAATGGGGAAAGGGCCTTAGAACCATAAGGACAAGGATACCATTGGGTCATTGCCCCCAAACAACATTAGGAACTACAGCTATAGGCTTTTCAACACAACATTCTACAGCTGTTGATGCAACCATATAAAACTTGTGATTAACCACAGTTCCAAGTTCCTTTTCATATCCATGATTTTTAAGCTATATGTTGCTCACCATATGCCTGTAACCTTGATTTTTTTTAATTGATGAAGTTTACATTTCAGTCTATTAAATACAAGTTTTTAGAGCAATTCTCTAAGCTATCAAGGTCATTCTGAATTTTGATTGTCTTCTAGTATACAATATTAACTGTGCAGTGTGGCAACTTTTTTCAGTTTGAAAATATCTACAGAAAGTACCTACAGAGCTAACACTTTGCCTGAGGTGAGTGCATGGCAGAAAGGTGCAAGTTTATAACTAATGCATCTGAGTAGGGTTTTTGTTGCCAAATGGTAAGGATCAAAATGTCTGTAACCAATTTTTATTTTGCTTTGTTGGCTTGTTAGAGAAGAATGTTGTGAGAAATAACTTAGTGAGTAGCAGTATGGGTAAGGAAACTGAGTAATTTTTAAAGTGATCTCTTAGGATGTTCAATAGGCAAGACTCTGGGAGATGGGCTCTAGGCCTAGGAACGTACATGAAGACATGCCAAAGATCAGAAAGATAATAACATAGCTTGGACAATTTGCCAGTAGAAGTTTTGCTTCCTTATTTTGACAGTCCAGTTGTAGCACCAGCTCAACTAATCTTTTGTTTATAGTCTTTTTATTTCCCAGCTGTCTTCAGTGGGGCTTGTCTTGGGAAAAGCTGCTGTCCATTTAGAGGAGACCTAGGCCTGCTTTTATGAGGCCATCGGTGGCCAATTTTCTATGGGATGCTGGGAAAGATGCTTGAAAATAAAATAAAAAATAAAAAAAATCCCAAAGAGGATTTTTCAACCAATATCTCAATCAAGGAGAGTTCCTGGATTTAGAAGTTCTAGGACCTAGAACTGGGCATTGGCAGAGGTCTTATCAAAATTAGGGAACAATTGTTTGTTCAGAATCAAAATATCAAATGATATTTTGAAAAGGATCTATGAACATGTTTACCCATGATAATGGAATCAACTGCATTTGGCTGGGTTCACAGAAAATGTGAAGCCATACTATAGTCTATTTGAGTGAATTTTAAATTCAAATCAGTGGTGGGATTCAACTTTTTTTATTACTGGTTCTGTGGGTGTGGCTTGGTGGGCATGGCATGGCTTGTGGGTGTGGCTTGATGGGTGTGGCAGCGGAAGGATACTGTAAAATCTCCATTCCCACCCCACTCCAGGGGGAGGGATACTGCAAAATCCCCATTCCCTCCCAACCCCACTAACCTGTTTTCCAGTTCTGATCTCCTGTGCAGGGCAACAAAAGAAGACCCATCCAATCAGCTGGGACTCAAGAGGCAGAGAACAGATGGGGGCAAAGCCAGTCTGAACTACTCAAAATTTCTGCTACTGGTTGTCCAGAACTGGTCAGAACCTGCTGAATACCACCTCTGGTTCAAATCCATAGTTTTCCTCTTTAAAAGCTTCAACAACTTAGTCAGTCTTACTGTGCTCCACCTCTTTCTAACTCTGGGCATCATGGTTTAACTCCAGATGGCTAGCCTGACTCTCCTTTTCCCATCAAATTAGTCAGCTTGCATGGATCTAATCTTGTAAGGAATTAGAGAAGTCTTGCTCCCAAATTACAGCAGTTGAGTACACAGTTGGGGATAAAAGTTGTAGAGAAGAAAATCAGGTAGCACAACTGTGCAGATGAGCAAACTATACCTAATTCTGAACAACCTGAATTTTTCTGACACTTCCTTTGAGGAGGAATAAGAAATTAACATAGATTGAGTTGGGTATATCATACTCTTGAGTGTCAGCTTAGGCAGGATACCTACCAGCCTAAGTAGAAAGAAATGCACTGTGTTTACCAGCAACCTTCCCGCCCTTCCAAGAAGACAGAGGGGGTCAGGGAGAGGAAGATACAAAATCAAAGTGAGACCTATTTGCAAAGAACGTAGAATCATAGAGTTGGAAGAGACATTACAGGCCTTCTAGTTCAATCTCCTGCTTAAGCAGGAGACTCTATGACATTTCAGATAAATGGCTGTCCAATCTCTTCCTAAAAGCTTCCAATGGGACACCCACAACTTCTGAAGGCAAGCCATTCCACTGGTTGATTGTTCTCATAGTTAGGAAATTTCTTCTTAGTTCTAAGTTACTTCTCTCCTTGATTAGTTCCCATCCATTGTTTCTTCTCTTGCCTTCTAGTGAAAAATAGTTTAACCTCCTCATCTTGGTGGCAGCCACTCAAATATTGGGACACTGCTATCATGTCTCCCCTATCCTTTCTTCTACATTAGACATATCCAATTCCTGCAAGCATTCCTCATAATTAGCCTAATCATCCTTGTTGCTCTTTTCGGCACTCTTTCGGCACTCAACATCTTTTTTATATTGTGGTGAACCAAAACTGGATGCAGTATTCCAAGTGTGGTTTTCTAAGGCTTTGTAAAGCAGTACTAGAACTTCACGTGATCTTGATTCTATCCATCTATTAATGAAGTCTGGGTGCATTGGCTTTTTTTGGCTCCTGTCACACACTGTTGGCTCATATTTAAGACATTGTCCATTAGGACTCCAACATCCATCTCACAGTTTCTGCTATTGAGCAAGGTACCACATATACTGTACCTGTGCATTTTGTTTTTCTTGCCTAAATGTAGTACCTTACTTTTGTCTACACTGAATTTCATTTTGTTAGATAGGGCCCAGTATTCAAGTCTGTTGAGATCCATCTGGCTCTTGAACCTATCTTTTGCTGTCTTGTCTATTTCTGCCAGTTTAGTGCCAATGTGTTTATTTGATGAGTTACCCTCCTATTCCCTCATCTAGTTCATTTATGAAGATTATTGAAGAGCACTGGGCCAAGAACAGAACCTTGGGGTACCCCACTGCTTACTTCCCTCCATGTGAATGTAGTACTGTTAAGGACTACACATTGAGTATAGTTTGATAGCCAGTTACAAATCCATCTGGTTCTGGGGCTCTTCAATCCCATATTTTTTTTAGCTTAGCAAGAAGGAGGTTGTAGTCTAATTTGGCAAATGCCTTACTGAAATCTAAAGATGCTATATCCACAGCATTTCACTAATCAACTAATTTAGTCAATTTATTTATGAAATGACTTGTTTGGAATGATCTATTTTTGATGAACCCATATTGACTTCTGGTTACAACTTTGTTTCTAAGCGTCTGCAGACATGTTGATTAATTATCTTTTCCAAGCTGTTCCCAGATATCGATGTCAGGCTGATTGGTTTGTAATTTCCAGGATTTGGTGGGTTTTTTCCGCCTCCTTTTTTTGAAGATGGGAACATATCAGCTCTTTTCTAGTCCTTCTAGTCCTCTAGTTCCACAGTGCTCCAAGGAAACCTGTCACTGGAAACGAGGAAAGGAGAATGAGAGGGTGAAAAAGAGGAACTTCAAAGAATATTATATTCTGGAATACCAAATAATACCGTGTATCTTACTAGCTTTTTTTCTGGGTAAGCTAATGAAGAGCACCCCATACTGCTTTTCTCACATAGTGATGGGGCAAGCAACTGCTTTTCTCACATAGTGATGGGGCAAGTACTTGGACTGCAATTCACTGGTCACTATTGGCGTTGACATTTCCTCACTAATGATTTATATGTAGTTTGCCATTATTGATTTAAAGCACCATCTACCCCTCCTTGGTTCAGTATTAAAAAAAAAGGCAATCATAAATTCAGCTGTCCACATTGCCAAGTCTCTAGCTTGCTTCTGTGGAGGTCTGTTGAGAATCCTCAGAAAATCCTGTTGTCTAGATTTGTGGGTGTGCCAGTAGTCATAGCCAAGGTGGTTGTTTTTGTTTCCCCTTCTGGGTTTGCTGCAATCGAGCAGACAATGTGGAAACATCTATCAAATCAGGATACCGGTGCACCTATGAGGTAGGTCTGACATTGTTATAGGTTTCTGCTTGTTTCCGACTCTGACTGGACTTCTCTAAGCTGGTTTCCGGCCTGTCTGCACTTTTTGATTATCTCAAAATTTTAAAACAATGTAAAATGAAGAAAGATATGTGAACATGGATGTCATCCATAAATGTCTGTACAAAATAAGCATTCAGTTAAGTGCCTGAGCAGTACCAGATTCTAATTTGGATGGTAATCAGAGAGGGAAGCACTAGAGCAATGACTGTCTCAGAGAAAAAAAGATTATGTAGGTTACTAACAGATTCCTAGATGATGGTCAGTTACTTCACCAGAGAAAGTGATGGAGAACAAGAATAATGAATTGTGGAACTTGCTTATACAAAATGCAGTGGGTTAACTGTGATCAAAGTTTATAAATGTATTTGAAATAAATATATGATTGATATTTACATTAAATTAGTATATATAAATTGTAACTGTTGTATGCTTTATTTTTTCTGTGGTGTATTTTATTTTTTCATTTTTAAAGCACTTGTTATGCACTGCTTCTTTCTTTGGAATGTATGTACATAATTATATATTAATATAATTAATAATTATATATAGAGAGATTGAAAAAAGCCCTGAAAGCATGAATAGAAGAGATGATTCCACCAGACTGTCAATCATTTGGAAGCCTGCACTCACAAACAAAAAAATCTCCACACCACAAGCCAGGCAAACACCTGGGCACAAACAGATCCCCCCTGATACCTCCAGCTCAAACACACCCCAACCAGGCACCCAGATGAAACCTAGCTTCCTAATAAATGATAGTCGTCCATTTACTTGGAGCCAAGCTGCACTAAAAGCCTCCAATACAGGAACACAATGTTGCCAGCCAATCAAGACACAAAAAAAAGCCACAAAACAGACAGAAGATATTAGAAACACCAATCAAGCAGAACACAGCAAACTCCAAGACCAATAAACACAGACCAAGACTCCCAATCAAGCAGGATGAAGAAAAAACCATCCTGGCACAGCAATAGGCTAGCCCCAAATTTAAAACTGAAACAACTGTAAAAGTCTGACTCACAGACGAACACAATACAGAAGCCTGATGATGGCAGATGAGATTCTGCTGAAACGTTGCTACAACTTTAAAAGCACAACTATAATGACGTGGGAAAATACCCGAACAAAGCTGAATAACATAAATACATACATACATAATTATTTTTGTTTTATTTTGTATTCATCATTATTTTAAAGCCAATAAATAACTAAAGGATGGAGACATTTACAGAAATTAGCACCATATTCATCAAAAGCCCAGTTTCATCATGATTATACTCTATGTTTTCTTGACAGCTCAAGAAGGCAAAGTTTTGTGTGTTGAAAGGAGGCTCAGGGAACAGAACTAGATGAGAGGCAAGACCTGGCAGAAACAGGCAGCAGTAAAAGGTGACTGCATTCCACAAAGGAGGAGGCAGCTTACATACCTTAAAGACAGGTGGGGACAGTCTTGGACTAAGAAGGGAAAACCCCACTAAAAAAAGAGCCACTAGATCAAACTGGCTTGTCTTTGTCTCATACCCAAATTAAAATAATGGGAAAATAAACCTTGGGAAGAATAGGACAGAAGAGGAAATGGGGGGAGTTCATGTAAGTTGCCTAATCACTGAAAGTGAGTGGGCAGCCATAAACATTCTATGAACAAAGAGACAAACAAATAAATAATAATAAATAAATAAATAAATAAATAAATAAACAAACAAATAAACAAACACATAAACAAACACATAAACAAATCTTATAGAGAGGGAGAACCTAAACTGATTAGCTGATGGGAAAGTTTTATTGTAAACCACCCAGAGTGTTTTGGTGACTGGGCAATTTAAAAATAAATAATATGTCTCTAATAAATTTAGTTATATAAATAACTAAAATAAATGCACTCTTCTTAAGGAGAGCCAGTTTGATGTACTGGTGAAGGCACCAGGCTAGAACCTGTACTGAGTCCTCCTTAGGCGTGAAGTCAGCTGGATGGGTTGTGTCAGTCTCTCTTTCTCAGCCCTAGGAAGCAGAAGGGGCAATTGCCAGAAGCCAATGCTAACTTGAAGACAAACAAGCAAAAAAAATAAATAAATCTTAAAACTCCCCCTTTTTTGGAAAGGGAGAAGGAGTGATTGAAATTTTCAGGGTAGTGGAATGGAAAACAAACCACAAAAATCTATTTTAAATCTTTTATTGCTTTCTGGGCACTACTACAGGGAAAGGCAGAGGTACTTCATTGAATATACAGCTTTGTAGTCTTGCAAAAAAAAAAAAAAGATGTTATTCAAATATAACTCCTCTTTTTCCTCAGATAAGAGAATGGCTATTTGCTGCTCTTTCCTATCTTTTGGAAATCTAGATATAAGGGGATGTAAATTATGGGAGGAGACAAGTGACTGGTATGAAAAGATAAATGGTGGCTGGCTAGTGGCTAGTGAGGAGGAACACACTTCCCTCTCCAAACATTACCCAAAGTGCTAAATCCCCATCATTGCCACCATGCCACCTGATTATCGTCACCTGAGGGTAATAGGTGGCCAAGCATGATGGAGCAGAATCTGCTTGAGTGAGAAAATATTGCTTTGGTTCTGCAACCCATAGACTTAACAGAATAACTGAGTTATAAGGAACCTTGGAGGTCTTCTAGTCCAAGCCCCTGTTCAAATAGGAGCCCTTATGCCATTCTAGACAAGTGGCTGCCCAGTCTCTTCTTAAAAGCCTCTAAGTGATGGAGCACCCACAACTTCTGGTGGCAAGTCGTTCCACTGGTTGATTGTTATCACTGTTAGGAAATTTCTCCTTAGTTCTAGGTTGCTTCTCTTCATGATTAGTTTCCATCCATTGTTTCTTGTCTTGTCTTCTGGTACTTTGGAAAAGAGGTTGACCCCTCTCTTCTTTGTGGCAGCTCCTCAAACATCCAAACACTGTAATCATATCACCCCTGGTCTTTCTTTCACTAGACTAGACATGCTTTAAGATTCTTTCAGTCATTCTTTGGAGAGGGGGAAAAAAAAGACAATGTACAGTTTTGTAGAAGGGACAATTGTGGCTGTAAAGGACACAATTGTGCCGTGTGTAAAGTGAAAGGGTAGAAAAACCCTCACAGGACTCTATGAATCACTAGGAAGAAAATGACCTAAGCGAAACTTCCAAGAATCTTAGATAGAATTTTAAAAAGCAAATATACTATGCACTGGTCTGAATAGCTGAAAACCTGAATAGTTATGTTCCAATGAAACGAAGTATAGCTAAATTTTATCCTAAAACCTTTTCAACTTCTATATATGACAGACTGCCTGAAACGGGCATGTAGATTAGTTGTAAAAATATCCACGGTATAAGCCTCTTGATTGGAGTGGCAATGAATAGGACTTGTGTTTTTCTGACACAAATTAATATGGAAATATAATTCACAAGGAGAGGCACAACCTAGAAGATCTTTGAATTGGTTGCTGCTTCCAATTAACAGCTTTCTTCAAAAGCAGTTTTAAGGTTAACTCTTGTGTAAGTTGGCTATCAACTGTATTAAAAATACAGTGGATACAAATAACCTGCTGCCTTTACTGTTCTCACTTGCAATCCTCTAGACTAAAATCCCTTTGCCTGCCCTGTACTGATATCAGGTCGAACTGTATTCAAGGAGTAACAGAAAGTGTCTGCTGTAAAAAGTCAAGTCGTAATTTCAGATTAACTGTGCTCTCGGACCCTTCCAGGTAGAGGGAGGCACGCAGAACTTGGCCCAGAGCCACAGTGAACCGGTCCCGTCGGGAGCCAGGCGGACACACGGAGAGGTGCTGGAAACCGGCCCTCCTTCCTGCCGAGAACTGAATGAATGCCACGGGAAGGCGGTCAAGGTTTGGCAAGGGCTTTATCCGCCAGCCGGCCGAATTGTTACAGCATCTTCTTCTGCGCTTTGAAGCTCTTTGATGGCTAATACAGTGGGGCGGGTGGCCGCCGGTCGCCTCATTAGAAGCGCTTCCGATGGGGCCGCAGTTGCTTTCTTCCCCTCGGACAGCAGCCACCCCCCTACAAAGATCGGATCGCTCCCTCGGACCCACCCAGCCGGCCGCTTTCTTTCCTCCCTCTCCAATTCTCTGGTGTTGCTCTAACTTTTCCAGCCACGGCGCACGGTCGGCTTTAGAGACCAGGGAAGGC
This sequence comes from Notechis scutatus, assembly GCF_049901735.1. Classification (NCBI taxonomy): domain Eukaryota; kingdom Metazoa; phylum Chordata; class Lepidosauria; order Squamata; family Elapidae; genus Notechis; species Notechis scutatus. The sequence continues at coordinate 84,644,505 of NC_142012.1, forward strand.
CCCGGACGCATTGCTTTAGCAAGCGTTTTCCGTCCTCCCGATTCGCTTCGGAATTCTTCCTATGAGAAATCGTTAACAGTCGCTCCAGGAGCTGGAGTGGAAAGGACGCACACAGAGAACTTCGCGTGCCTTTTTATTGGCAGTCGTAGCCAGAGAAGAGACCAAGCGGTTCTTTTTTTTTTTTTTCGCTTGGCACATTTCTTTCTCCTTTGCTCCAATGGCAAAAGTTGTCTAGGCCGCAGAGATAGAGATGTGCGCACCTCAAACGTAGCTGGCGGCGAAAGTGGATACTCCAGGTAGCCGGAGGGGCTAGGCATGGGTATCGTTTCTCTGCCAATTCTGGGCCGGGGTCTGGCCCCGAATAGATGTTTCTCCCAAGCTTGGCCTTGATACCTCTCAGACAAAGTTCAAACTTTTTCAGTAAAAGCGCTTTTGTCCTCCAGGAAATTAAAAAAAACAAAAAACACCTAAGATCTACGTCATTCCGGAAATCGCAGGGATGAAGTCAGAAGACCTACAGTCAGCGCCTACTCTTCCTCCCTCCCGGCTTTTGTCCCTATTGATCTGAGCGACCGGGGAAAAACTTAGTCGCCTTTAGAAGTCGCGGGCGGGGAGGGAGTTCCTTTGGTCTGCTGTCCAAGTCGGGGCAGACTGTTAGGGAAAGCTCCTCTCCCCCCGCCCCCGAAAAGGCACTGGACTGACTGACTGACTGACTCTCTCTCTCTCTCTCTCTCTCTCTCTCTCTCTCTCTCTCTCTCTCTCTCTTTCTCTCGTTAGCCAGAACAGGGGCAGATTTTACAGGCATAATTTTAATTCGCTACAGACTTGCCTCAACCACTTCTATTCAGACCTGAGGAGCAGAACCAGGTCGCCCTTGTACCTCGCTCTTTCTGCTGGCCATCTGGGAAGGTTCCATCTCCTTTCTCCCGCAGCACTCCAAAGATTTCCCTGCATTTGAAACCCTGCTCCTTAGACCTGTTGGCTGTGGCAGAGAGAGAGAGAGAGAGTCCGGGAGCTGCGCGGCCACCGCAGCAAGAAAGCTGGATAGGTTCAGAATCAAAGCGCTTAGAGATGTTTCGAGCCGGCTGCTGGTCGAAACACCTCTTAGGTGCTTATTTCTGAACCTATCCAACCTTCTCGCCGAGGGGTCCACGCAGCTCCCGGGCTCTCTCTGCCGCAGCCCACAGGTCCAAGGAGCAGGGTTTCAATTGGTTTCAAAGCCTGCGGGTGCATTCAGTTTCTCCTCCCGTTTGTTCCTTCAACACCCACACACTATCTAAGAGTCCAGGGGAACAACCTGCTGCGCTTTCAGTTGCCAGGAGCTAAGGACAGATACGGCTCCGTAGCGAATTAAAATTACGCCTATAATATCCCCCCCCCCCCCGCGATTGTTGGACAGTGCCACTACTAGGGGCGAGGAAGCAGTAACGTTGTCCGCTGCTCTACTTGCTTCGCGCGGGGTCCTTTCTTGACAGAGCCGACAGAGTCATGATAGTCCGTTAGTTAGAAGGTCTTGAAATGCCTCTGTCGGTTTCGTGGATTATTGGGGTGGAGAGAGAGAGGTGAAGAATCTGGTGGAGAAGAGCAAGGACTCGGCCAGATATCTCACAGGACTCCTCGGGAGGCCACCTGGCTGTTCAGCGCTTCCCCCTTCCTTTTACTCTTTGGCGTGGGAGGTTGGGGTTGTTTCTACATCGTGCACCGCCGGGAGCTGGGTCTTAATAACCGCAGCGACTTTTTCGCTCCACGATGACTTTTTTTTCTCTTCCCAATCCACGAGCAAGGCCTACTGAGCATCCCCAGGTCGATCCCTCAGGATATACGCCTTAGGATGCGCCTCATTTGGTCAGCCAACCTATATATAGAGAGCCTTGGCGGTTGGCGACCTGGGCGACCCAAATCCCTTTGCTCTTTTCGACGCAACTCTGAGAGGCAAAGTATGGTTTTGCAAGCCCCCCACACTCCACCAGTCAGGGCTTCAAGGGAAGGAAGGGAAGAAAACCTTGCAAATGAAGGGTTTCTGCCTCAGAAGCCTCCTCCTCGCAAAGCGGCTTTTCTAAGGCAAGGGAGAAATGAATTCTGGACAGTGCGCGGCGACTGGCGACCAGGAGAAGTTTTGACCGCACCAAAGATAAAGATCGGCATCTCCCAAGCACCTTCCGAAGTGGGTGGGGTGGGGTGGCGAATAACTGCAAGGCAAGTTACTGTTGGTCACTGTCACTGTGTGGAAAAATTGCGGCGGCTTGTGAAAAGAGAGAAGGGGGAGGGGGGCCTCTTGAGAGTTTTACTAAGCCCTGAGCGGGAAGAGGCCTTTCTCTTCTTTTGGGCTCCTTGGCCGGACTCTCGAAGCACTTTCCGAAGCCGGACTGACAGTGGACTGCTCTTCCTTCGGGCCCAGCTGGGAATCGGTTGAACTAGGCAGGAGTGGGAGGAAATCCGATCCAATCCCAGAATTAATCGGCTGTTTGAATTTCAGGGATTAAGATGCGTGAACTCTCTCCATTAATAATAATAATAATAAAAATGCCCCTAACCCTCTTTTGAAAATTAATAACTCTGTAATTATAATAATTCTAAGGAAGCTTTTTAAAAAAATAAAATAAAATAAAAAGAGGTTCATGTTGTCGCCGTGCGGGCGCAGGAAGCGGAGAAACCAATCGCGATGCTGTTGCTTACACTGTCATCTTGTTATTTTATGCAGAGACATTATTATTATTAGACATCTGCAGGTAAAGAATTAAAATTAAAATCGCTTTCAACAATTCAATACACTGTTTTTTGTTTTTTTTTATCAACCATCTATCTGAAAATCAGGAACATTCATCATCGGAGGCATGCTCCCTGAAAACAAGAACCCATTCAAATTTTATACAAATTATCATATTTATCATAGTCTGAAACTCCGGAGTTACGTCTCCACGAACTGTCTTGGCAGCTCCCTAGGGAAGTGAACCACACTTCAGAGCAGCTACCATAGATTGCCTCGCGTCTTCCACCCCCCCCACCGCCCACCCCCCAACCTCTCTCTCCCAGGCTCTGAGCCCGCGAAGAGCATGCTTGGAAGGAGGGACCTCAAACCAAACGCCCGAGACGAGCCTCCCTCCTCCTCCTCCTCCTCCTCCTCCTCGCCGCCGCCGCCTCAGCGCAGGAGAAAGGGGGGGCGAAGAATGACCCGTTAACGGGGGTTCTTTTCGGGGCTTCCAGTTGACTTCATGGGGATCCCTGCAGATTCCTTTCCCTTACTCCCCTTCACTGACAGGTGGTCGGCCTAGCAGGTCGAGGGGGGGGGATTCTTCAGGAGCCCATAAAGAGAGGCAGAGCAAGGCAGCTCCGGAAGGTTGAGGCGTATCCCGCTCCCCATTCCGCCCCAGGTCTGGTACCTAGCGCTCCTCCGGCGAATGGACGGAATCCGGCCATCTCGCCCTCGCCCTCTCTTACTGGAGCAGCCGCCTTTCCTAGAGCGCGCAGGGAGGGAGACGAGTCTGGGAACCCCCCACCCTCCCAGGAAGGAGAGCAACCGGGCCAGATTCCAGATTCCTGGCTGTTAAGTTCAAACTGCCTCACAAATCCGAGTCCCTTTTCCAAACGCGAGAGAAAGCGGGGAACGGAACCTTCCCAAGGAGGCGGCCGAAGCAATCCGAAGACGGACTTTGCTTCTCTTGCCTGTTTGGCTGCAGCTTGGCTGATTCCGAACCATTCCTGCCACCGAGCTGGGGAGCGCAAAACGGAGAAAGCCCCAGTTCCTCTTTTCAAAGGGCCGCGCAGAGAAAGAGAAACAGGCTGCATCCAGACAGGTGAGCCTGCTGAGCAGAGTCGGGGCCCTCGATTCTTTCAAGAAACTGAGTCGGCTGTGAAGTGGTTTTGCTGAAGAGGCCTGAACTGCAGGGAAGGCTTCAGAAATCGTTGTTTACAGTGGCATCAATCCACCGATATGCCGCTTTGTGACTATTGCCTGAAGGGTATACAGTATATTAGCACTCACCTTAGAATAAATGAAAGAACCCAGGCACTTACATTGCCTTCTCACTTGGGAAGAGGAAGGAAGGAAGGAAGGAAGGAAGGAAGGAAGGAAGGAAGGAAGGAAGGAAGGAAAACATGTTCTCTTCTCAGTCTAAGTTTGCCTATGCACAATTTCTCCACCAGGATTTCCCTGCAAGAGATGGTGTGACAGGGTCCCCCTAAACTTAATGCTGTTAGCTAGTTCCATGAGACCAAGCAAGTAAAACCATGCACAGTGTGTTCCCAGAAAGTATAAGCAGAACTTTTCATACTACCTGAAAAATCAATCCCCTACACAGGTGGATGCCCTCCCCTCCCTCCCCTCCCCTTTCCCTTCCTTTATATGCCTTCTCCTCCCCTCCCACCCTCTTCCCTTTCTCTTACCTACACTGAAGCCTTGGATTCTTTGTTCTTGGCAAGTTCACAGCCACTCCCTTGGTTCTTCATCCAAGTTGGCCTTCTGGCCTTCTGCATGGGCACAGCCAGCCTATGTCAACACAGAGAGCTACTGTGAGGAATTTGTTAGTGGGGGACCAATTGGTTTTGGTGTAGCTGATCTTGCTGGTTAGTGTCTTGGGAATGCTTATCCAGTAATGGAAGGAACAGAGAGTGGTTGCAACCTTGGCATAATTTAACTTTTATCAAGCTGTTTTCAAACTGTTTCTTTTTTAAATGGATCGGTTTGGAAAACAGACAAGAGAATCCCTGCCTTCAATCTACTGTATGACCTCATTTCTTTAACAAAATATTATAGGTGTATGTCTACTCCTCTAGGCTGGTTTGTAACCGCATGTCTCTACTTTCTATTTTTAAAGGACCATGACTGCAAACACCAACAGCAACGACTTTCTACAGAGGATGCTCTTCTTAGGCTCCCTTATCAAAAGCAGCTGAGTTTTCACAAGAAGATGGGGAGGGGGCAGTGTCAGCTCCTTCAAGGTTCCTCACCCACTCAGGAGGAAGGTAAACTGAAGGCCAAGTGTGCCCCCTCCCTCACCCCCCTCCCACACTTCAAGGGGCAATAGATTTCTACCCCCCCACCTGGAAAAGAAGTTCCAATACAATGTTTGTTAACTAGGTTATCTAGGCTATAGAAGATTTTAATGTTGAATTTTATAGCTTTATCACGCTCTACTGTCCTTGTGAATATTGTAATATTGCATTTTTTACAAGTTACTCTTCTGTTAATGTTCCAGCTAGTAACTTTTATAATCCTCCTCAATGAATTTTTTTTTTTTTTGTATTCTTCCGCACCGTTAACCTCAATGGCGGCACCTCAGCCCCTGGCAGGATGTAGAAAGATGAAATGTTCTTCTTTAATCAGAAATAATAATAATAATAACATACACAAGATTCTCTCCACTTTTTCCCCCGGTGTCCCTTTTGAACTGGGAAATGATTGTGGAAGCAGCTGTGAAATAGTCAAACACCCATCCAAGCCCTCCCACCTTTGCCCAGGAGGTATGGAGAGAGGGACATCTCTCCCCCTCGCTCCCTCCCTGTCACTCTCTCTCCCCCTCTCTCCATGTTTGTCTGTGTTTTGTGTGTGTATGTGTGCTTCATTTTCTCCCTGCATCTATTTGTTGTACCATATTTGACTGGCAACACAGTAGGACTGTCACCACAGCCGAAAATAGTGAGGCAATACCCAGAAAATTGTGTGAACTACTGATGGGCCACCACTCAGCTAAATAAAGAACAAACATCTGAAAGGAAAACAACAGTTCTGCTTTACCCACCATGGAAAAGGAATGGTTGGTGAAATTGACAAAACTTGGTGAAATGGACAATCTGATTAGAGAAAGAGCATTATTGACATTTCTTATGTAATAACTGGAAACACTTTACGGACTTTTTGTGTAAGAAAAAATGATTTTGTGATTTACAGTCTGGACTATTAGAAAAATAGTTTATAGAAAGAAGAAAATTATGATGAAATCTTAGAGAGGGAGGTTCGATTAGAATTGTATGTATAACTACCAAGGGGAAGATCAAAAGCTATATCTATTTCATGTTTTTTTGTCCTTTTATTGTATGTATTTATTTATTTTTTATTTATTTTTTAAATTCCTTTTTACTTTTTCACATTTTCTTTACTATATATTTCTTTCTTTGAATACATTTCTTATTACCTGTATACAATCTTTTACTAAAAACTATTTAAAAATAAAATAAAATGAAGACAACAGTCATAAGCAGAGCCTAAGGTCACTTTCAGGGAAAAAGCAGTTGACTGGCCTTTGAGGACTTCTGGCTGGGCCTTCAAGTTTGTCATTTGAACCCCAAGGGTAGCCTAAGTTTAGCTCATTTTCCTGGTCCAAATCTCTGGAGAAACTGTATCTTACATCTTCAAAAGAGAGTCTAGCTGGCTAATAACTAAATCCTTTGCTCACTGCTGGTGACACCCACTGCTGTTTTTAGGATATATGTGGATAAGTGAGTAAAACTTCACCATTTGGCACATAATTCCTACTCAGCTCAGTGGCTGATCTAGTGGTTGATCCAATCACAAATTAATACAGGACAGGCTACAAAAATGACCAATTGGCAAGAAGTGGAACAAGACTGGCTTATTTAGTCCTTAGAGCAACTGTTCTGGATAAAGTTGGCATTAATGGTTCTGCAGTGAGTTGGACAGCAGTAATCAATATGTTCTGTAGGGATCTGAATTGTTTAATGTTTTATTAATGACCCAGATAATGAGATTGATATGCAATCAAATATGCAAATCATATAAAATTGGAAGGTCTGAACAATACCTAGAATGACAGGGTGAGTTTGCCATCTGATCTGGCATGATTGGAAGAGGAATAAGATGTCCTTCAACAGGGAAAATAGAAAATATTCAACTTAAGGAAGAAACATGTAGCCCACACATACAAAATTCATGGGTGTGAAGTATTGTATTGAATAAATCTTTAGATATGGTCTCTAACAACAAGCTAAACATTAACCAACAGTTGCTAAAAGGGCTAATCAAGTTCCGGACTGCATTGGACAAAACTTTGTGTTAAAAACACATCAAGTCCTTATTCTCCTTTGCAGACCAACCTATATTCCAGAAGAATCTTGGCAGGTTAAAACAGTTACCAAGATTGATGACAAAATTGGTACAGAAAGTTGAGGATAAGACTCTTGCAAAAAGTTTGGAGGAACTCGGAACTGTCAGACTGAGGAACAATGGGAAGTTCCATAAAAGGTGCCACAAGGAAGATGGTCAGGAACTGTTTCCCACTGAAACAGAAATCAGGATCAGAAATAATGTGCAGAAGCTGCAGCTAACCCCTAATGTTTTCTAAAATAGAAGGAAAAACATAACTTTCTTAAAATTACTCTCATGTGAAGATTGCTCCTCTTTTTAACTATTTTTCTGACAGGGATTTCTGTCAGTTTCTGTGCAAAGCAGCTTTTGTTAAACTACTAAATCTTCATCAACTCTTATCATCTGAAGTGTGACTCCTAGTGCTCTAATTATTTCAATTTTCTTCAAGAGCTGCTATTTGCTACAGCACAAACCATCTGGTATTCAGGCAAGTAAACAAATATGCCACAAGTCTTGCATCACAACTGTAGACTTCCCTCTCCATTTCCTTTTTTTATTTTTAAATATCTAGAAATAAAAGGCATTTGCTTTTTTCTTGTTCCTTCTCAGATCTTCAGTTGAGCAGACTATAAGGCCAGCAGGAAGCCAGCATTCAGTCATCCATAACAGGCAAACAGGAGGTTTCTAGACACATTTCTTGCAATCAGCAGCTATTCAGAACATGACCTTTTCACTTCAGAATACAGAGTTTTTCTGAGTACTATTCTCTCTTTCTTGTCCTTTGCCTTTTGAACTATGCAGGCAAACTCCTCTTAACTTTGTTTGCTTACATAAGTAATTTGCTCCTTGGAACATGGTTGTCTTATATTCCTTTTACAGTCTCTGTTTACTCAGTAGGAGGCTGAGTAAGTATGTCTGAGTCAGGGCCCCCCAAAGTTTCCTTTCCATCCCACTTTATGCAGTGCCTAGTTTTGATTTAATCTGGAAAATGTAAAAAAAGATGTACAAGTACAGCTTAAAATGAAATTTAAAGCTTTGTTTGTGACTTCATAATCCATACCACATAATTTATGCAGTTGAATACTTTGTTGGAATGCAAATATAAAAGCCTTTTGTACTAGTTGCCATTTTCTGTCTACATGAGATTCATCTGGTCATGACATCATGACATTATGGATGGCATCAAGTCTGCCACACATTTTGCTTTTTTTGTTAAAAAAAATTCAGAATACAAAGAGTTTCTTTCTTCTCCCATGACCTACAGCATTAGATATACTCAACATCTCTAATAATGTGACCATATATTATTTAATAGAAGCTTCACTAGAAACCAATTAATTGCAATATATACTAGGAAAATAACTTAAAAATTCCTAAGAGTGTTTCAGGACATGTGCAAAGAAATTTAAAGCTGAGCTTGGAGGGGCTTTGAGATTGTTGCTAATTGGTCAAGTTAAGTTAGATCAAGAAACAGACATAGAATTTTAGAGGGATTCCATGAATGCCACTTTATTCTTGTGGGGTATAAATAAAAGGTTCTTCAAGTCTGTCTAGGTTTCCCTTTGTCCCTTCTTATACCAAAAATCAAGGCGGAGTCATTTTAAGTTTCCTTCTCATACATCCTTCTACCTCTAGACCAGGGGTTTGAAACTCAAGGCCTGGGGGCTGGATCTGGGATGCTTAAATCTGGCGCATGGGGCTGCCCTGGGAACAGCAAAGGACTGGCCCACGATGCCTCTGCCAGCAAAATGGAGCTCAGGAGGGCTGCGTGCAGCCCTCCCGAGCTCCATTTTTGCTGACAGAGGTTGCAGGAGGTCATTGCAGCCAGAAACGGTGCTCAAGAGCCTGTTTTTGCTGGCAGAGTGCTTGGGCCACCACAGGTACCCCAACACAAGTGATGTTGAGCTGGTCACGCCCACCCTGGCCCCCCAAGATCAAACACAACCCTGATGTGGCCCCCAATGAAATTGAGTTTGACACCCCTGCTCTAGACTACGTAATCTCCAATCTCTTGTTCAAATTCTTCCTTAGCTGCTGCCTCCTTGCTTACTCTTTTAAGAGTTCTTCTCTCCCAGGGTCAACTCTAAATTATTTTAACCCCACAAGAGCAAAATCACTTATACTCAATTCAAGGACCGCTAAAAGTTCCAATGTAATTATCTCTTCTTAATGAAGAGTTTGAACAAGGATAGTGACCAGTGAACAGCATAAACATCCACTCCATTTCTACTGGCCATTCCATTCCAAAGTGCATGTATTCTGCTAGCTGAGGTACTCCTATTTTTTGTGGACCAAAGAATTCTATGATTTACCGAACAGTCTTTCTGGTTAAAATCACAGGAGTAAGGCTTTCTTTGATTTTGTCCCAGCTTTCCAGGACATGATGCCTCAGCAATTATAGATGCTAAGCTTGTCAGCTAGAAAGCTGACAGTCTGGGTTCGAGACCCAAATGCCTCCTGTTACTTGCCCCAGCTGCTGTCCACCTAGCAGTTTGAAAGCATGCAAATGTAAGTAGATAAATAAGTATCACTTTGGTGGGAAGGTAACAGCATTCTGTGCACCTCAGCATATAGTCATGCTGGCCACACGACCATGGAAGTGTCTTTGGACAATGCTGGCTCTCTTAGCTAAGAAACAGAGATGAACACCTCCTCCTAGAGTCAGACATGACTGGACAGGGGAAATATTTACTTTTACCCTGCCTTCCAATTGTATCTATGTGTGATAGCAAACATGCTATTATAATAGCAGCTTGTTTCTTTAAACATCTTGGCAATGTCATCTGTCAATGAAAAGGAGCAGAGCTTGGATGACAATGCCACAATTGTCTCTTATGGCCCCTCCAAGGATACTGCAGATGATCTTGATGCCTTTTGAACTTTATTGGACAGCATATATTGTACATCTCATTTTAGTTTCATCATTTCCAAATATGCAGGAGCAGTTTTGCATTCTTACAAAGGTTGAAATAAAAGTGCTTGCTGCACTTTTTCCTGGGTTATGTGATAGGGATTAGAAAGAAGAAGGGAGAAGGGAACCTTTGGGGTTTTCATTAGAACCACAGCATACATCTTTGGCTGTTTGGATGCCCTTTTTGTATGTTGCTTCAGCTTTCTCAAGAGGCTTTCTGCTACTTAAAGCATATTTTAAAATAGGAGTAAGAAATAGTTGGTTATTAACAGCCTGTTAGAAATTAGTTTAAAAACTGTACTCCACATTATCATTTGCAGGATCTCTAACCATATTTTGATGGCTCTAAACACAGGGGAAGAAAGCACCTCCTGACTGATACTTCATGTTTTCACTCAAAACTCTATCACCTACCTCAATTACACTGGACTTTTAAATGCAAATTTAGATCTGTATTGGTTTGTGTGTACTTTTTCCAGAAATCCATCCAGCACAGTAGCAGCAATCACAGACCTTGCTGCTTTCATCCAAAGGACAAAAGCACGTTCACAGCATCTCACTGCAAGTTTCATCCCTTTGGGACAGGGGTGGACAGAAGTAGAAAAGTGGCTTACGTTACAATGCCACAATGCTGCTTTGGATCACGCCTCCTCCCTCACTATTGAGCGTACATATTTAAATAAAAATGACAAATCACTTTAAGAACAGACCTGATAGGCCACATCTGTCCCTTTAGCTGTCCATGTCTGGCCTCTGGTGGCAGCAGTGGATTGGGGGAGTGGTGTGGCATTGGGGAGCATGGAAGGGCCAGCTGAGGGAAGGGGCAGGGTGTCCATGGCATTGGTAGGACATTGGCACTGGAGGTCCTCCACAACAGAGCCATCTTCTTATATGCTCTGAGGGAGAGGAGGAACAGCTGACAGGGAGTGGAAGTGTGGCTCTGGAGGTTGTGGAGGAGGATGGGGAAGGGCAGAGGCCGACTGGGCAGTCAGAGGAAGAACCAGGCCCATCCCTTCTGCATCCTAGGACATGCAGGGAGGAACAGAGAAGGAAACAACTTGGCTTATGAGAGAGGAAGGAAGGAAACAACTTGGCTTACGAGAGAGGAAGCGGCCATGATATAACCTTATTGGTTGTAGCTGGGGAGACTACTATATAAGAGAGACAATTACAACACAGCGTTGCCAGAAGCAAAGCGTGTTTTATTTTGGGCTGACGTTATCTTGGTTGGCATCCTTCCAGCAGACTGTGCCTTGTTATCTCCTTGAATTTGGTAATTACTTATCCTGGTCCGTTGTGGAAATTTTGTCATTGTAGTTTGTTTGGATTATTATTTCACCTCTATCTGCTCATTAAGTTTGGACTGTATTGCTTTCTTTTGAAGACTATTTTTGAGTACGCTTTATCTCCAACTGAGAATTATTGAACAGTGGGGCCAAGTTGGAAGCATTAAAGGACATTTATTTATGTTTTGGATTTTGTTACATTTGTGTTATACTCCGGGTCATCACAGGTACAGAACAGGTGGTACCTGGCTCAACAACAGTAGCTGTGAGAGGGTTCTAGCAGTCGAGGAAAGCTTAGTTAACTGAGCTATTTATTTATTTATTTTTATTCATTCAAATTAGGGTATATCCAAAAGTTTTCTTCAGAATTTGAAATTTTGGCTGTTTTGGGATAATGTTATAGTTGTTCTGCAAGGAAGAAAACTGGATGTATTCTGAATCTCAAAGGTGCTTTTTCAAAAGGCAGGTGGTGTATTTTTTCCTTGAGGAAGACATTTCACTTCTCATCCAAAACGCTTCATTGGTTCTGGTAGGATGGTGGGAGTGATGGAAGGATCATATTTCTTTGTAGTCATCTGATTGTAAACATGTGTGCATGTGTGCATACACACACATGTGTGCGCACACACACGCACACACACACACACACACACACACACACACACACTTAGCATGATCTCATAAAATTAGAATATTCCCCTCCTACAATAAGCAGGCAGGCTTTGTTTGGACCCTAAACATTTTTGTGGAGGGAGAGGGATGAGGTAATTAAGAGTGATAACTGATAAGCAAAGAGACTAGGGATCTCTCCCTCCCTCCCTCCACCCGTCTCTCCCACACAGACACCCCATATTACTAATAATTTAATAAAATCCAAATGATTTATTCTCCAGAAGGAGAAGACAAGTCTAGAATGGATTCCCAGCCATGTGGCTACTATGAAGTCTGGCTTTTTTTGATACCCTTCGCTCCCTCCTTATGCAGATGCCAATGGGATTGGACCCACTTTGTCCTTCTACAGCACAAGTGATTTGGCTCATGTTGGATAAATGATGATGAATCATGATGGAGTAGTATTTCATCAAAGGAAAAGAAAAATAGAAAAAAATACACTGACTGTCCAAAACTATAAAAATACTCCAGTGTTGTCCTGAATTTAGGATAAATTGAGTTCTTGAGTTTTGTTCAGAGTCTGGAAAAGAACTGTTAGGTTTTGATCTAGATTCTGGACAAAAATAAAATTTGGTATTGTTTTGAGTTTTGGAGCTATGACTATTCTAATTCAGAATATCTTGTGTATGAAAAATTTTGTATGTCTACTTGAACACATGAACAAAATGCCTCCATACAGTCTTTCAGGAAAACCCTCCTTGCTGCTGACTGTGCACACCTGATGCGCATGGACAGTGATCTATAGTTGATGCTGAATAAATTTTCAAATTCCACCATGCTTTTCGTCTTGACTATTAGCCCGAACAAGACAGAAGTGCTTTACAAGTCCATATGAAATACCACTACCCTAGAACCAAAAATCATTGTTGATGATACCAGGCCGACAAAGGTTCAAATACTTAGGAAGTGACCCATTCAAGGGATGGGTTTTTGATCAAATAAATTCCAGATTCAGCAAGACCAGCCAGGCACTTGGACAGCTGTGTTTTAAAGTGCTCAATCTCTCCTATAGAGATGTGAATCCTGGATTCAATACCAAAGGCATATGAAACAACTGGAGAAATTTCATATGTGCCCTCTCCATTCCAAATTTGGTATTTGTTGGCAAAAAATTATGTCTCTAACCTAGAGATCTTGGATCACACAGAGTCCACCAGCATTGAATCTCTGATTATCAGAGCCCAGATGAGTTTCTGCATATGCCTCATCAATTGCTTTATAGTGTACTGGAGTCTGTGGAGAAACCTGCAGGCTGACCACAAAGATGCTGTGAAAAAAAACTTTATGTAGTCATGGGAACTAGAAACTGCAGCTACTGCAGAACCCATGGAGAGTCATTTGCTATGAAACCTGTATCAGCTTTGAAGACAGGGACCACCAAAACTGATAGAAAACCATGAACAGCATCATAGAATAAAGACCCACAATTACTACAACAATGGTGTTTCAGTGCCTCATTGAACTAGATGCTGAGCTTCCAAACTGAGATTGAGTGGCCACCTCTCTATCCACAGATGACCTACATGATAACATGTCTTCTTCGAATCTAAAGAACTACCATATACTTTATATTTGTGAATGATCAAATCTTGATAAGCTTTCTAGAAGGAAGGCTACTTTGCATAAAACAATATACTTGATCCAATAATTTTTAAAATTAATTTTCTTGGAAGGGATGATCAGTCTCTCTCTTCCTCTCTAAAGGGTAGGAAGTGTTCTGCTCTTCGGATCCATTTAGGACCCAGGAAGAGATTATTTGCAATTCTGATGCATTAACTACTGTAGGGACTGGGACAGATGGATAAAAAAAACCTTGAGCAGCATTTGAATTCTCTTCTCACTGATACACAAAAAATCCACCACTCTGCCATTTGTGTATCATTAATGGCATTTTAAAATTGGGTAATATATCATAAATAGCATTTACCTCTTGAAAATTCAGGAACTTTAGCTTCAGTGACTGTATGTGGCTTCCTTGTTAAAATGTTGAGGAAAAAGTACATGAATGTGAAGAGAAAATGAGAACAGGCTTCACACTTCATTAAGTAAATACTCGTCATTGGATCAGGAAGGCTGTATGCAATGAACATAATGAAAAACGAAGCGCACAGATATGTGATCTGGGGATCTTTCCAACAATGATTCTATTTCAGATTGGCCCAGAGCAATGGTGGAAGGGGATTTTATTCCTTGTTCATCAGTGTATAGCAATAAATACATATTTTATCAAAGTAGAACTAAAGTGAAGTATAACTGCACCACCTGAAAGATGCTCTTATTTCTGGTTAAGATTTCAATGCATGGTTGACACAGCCTGTTTACATAAACTGGCAGCAAACAGCTTCTGAGCATAAAGCTACTTGGGCCAGAAATTTCTGATAATTTGAAGAGATTTGATTATCATGACCCAATTGTCACAAATCATACACACTGTATAATATTTTGTTTTCTTTGTAGCCGTCCTGAAAAAAAATAGAAGAACAGAAAAAATATTATTAGAATACATTTAAAATCTCAAATTCACCTAACCATTTCACTTTATCTGGTATCAAATGATTCTGATGCCATAATTGTTGTTGTTTCCTGCCAGTTTGCTTTCAATACGCAGTATTTAATTTGAACTAGGCTGGTATTTAATACTATAGCAATACCATATGGAGGTTTAGTTTTACTGTTTTCATTTTAAGCAAAACCATTTATTATTGTTTACTGTAGACTCTTAAACTAGAAAATGTAATTACAGTCATATTTCACTGTATTACTTATCAATCGAATTAAATAATTTATAGCTGATTAAAGTTTAACATTTGCTTTTTAACCTACTTGTGTTTTCTATTTGGGGAGATGTGGGCAATTGTATGTTCAAGGTAGAGAAACTCCGCCCACGATAAAAAATAGAGACTATTAGAGATTGTATCTTGCATTGAACAACACGGGCATCTCTGAGGTAAAAGTATGCTTGGGGAATGACCACTGGCACAAAAATATGCCTAAATAGTGCTGTCCTTATCAAGAGCAGGAAATGCTGCATGTGACATGATACAGCTTGACTGATCACTAGGCTTTTAACTTGTTAGAAAAGCATGACGTGAAAACTTTGACTGATCAAAGATATGATGAGTGGCAAAGGTTAATCACTGTAGGTTGAATTGATGATGACCATGGTATATGGAAGATTGCGACTTACAGTGTAAATGGTAAACAGCTTTAATTAACAAAAAGATAGGAAGGAAGATCCTTTTGGTTCCATGTGTGAAACCAAGAGAAAAGAAAAGCTTGTAAAGGATCTGAATGATGGTATTGTGATATGGATTTGATAAATACAGACAGGGAAGATAATATGTAGGCTTAATTATAGAAAGAGTTAAAATGCCATAAGGTTTGAATTAGTATTATCTAGGTTGGTATTCATGCACATAAAAGTAGGAATCTATATTCGTGTAAATGTATTTTGTGCATTGGTAATATTGAAAAATCAGAAATGAGTTTTCAGAAAAATTGTGCAACATTCTGAATGTAATCCAGGAGGGAAAAAATGATTTGAATTAGTTAAGTGGCATTAAATGTAAAGAATGACCATATCTGTAATAAAATTAATGACACTAAGGATAAAAACTTTGCCAAAGTGTCTGGGTCACTGTTAAGGGGAAAAGAAACAAAAGTGACATTTTTGTCTGTATGTACTACAGATCACCCAATCCAATAAAAATTATAGATAACATCTGCTCAAAACAAATGACCAAAGCATCCAGGAAACACATCACTGTGATAATGGAGAATTTCAACTATGTTTTATTATTTCCATCAACTTATTGTCTACTCTTAGTGATGACATAGATTTGCTTTACAATAATCAGTTCCTACCAAGTCTTTTGAGTCTTCCAGTGGTGCACTTGTTGCCACTGTAACAAGCCTATGCATTTTGTTGCTAATTATCCTTTTTCTTTCTTTCCACCTTTCCCAGCATTATAGCCTTCTCCAGAGGCAGAGAGGTAGATCTTTGTATAGTGTGTCTTCTTCTTCTTCTTCTTCTTCTTCTTCTTCTTCTTCTTCTTCTTCTTCTTCTTCTTCTTCTTCTTCTTCTTCTTCTTCTTCTTCTTCTTCTTCTTCTTCTTCTTCTTCTTCTTCTTCTTCTTCTTCTTCTTCTTCTTCTTCTTCTTCTTCTTCTTCTTCTTCTTCTTCTTCTTCTTCTTCTTCTTCTTCTCCTCCTCCTCCTCCTCCTCCTCCTCCTCCTCCTCCTCCTCCTCCTCCTCCTCCTCCTCCTCCTCCTCCTTCTTCTCCTTCTCCTCCTTTTCCTTCTCCTTCTCCTTCTCCTTGTTAGTTGTGAAGTCATGTCTGATCCATCACAATCCCATGGGCAACATTCCTCCAGGCCTTCCTGTCCTCTACCATCTTCTGGAGTCCATTTAAGCTCATGCCTACTGCTTCAGTGACTCCATCCAGCCACCTCATTCTCTGTCGTCCCCTTCTTCTGTTGCCCTCAATCTTTCCCAGCATTAGGCTCTTCTCCAGTCCCTCCTTCTCATTAGGTGGCCAAAGTATTTGAGTTTCATCTTCAGGATCTGGCCTTCTAAAGAGCAGTCAGGGTTGATCTCCTCTAGGACTGACCAGTTTGATCGCTTTGCAGTCCAAGGGACTTGCAGGAGTCTTCTCCAGCATAGTTCAAAGGCTTCAATTATCTGGTGCTCAGCCTTTCTTATGGTCCAATTTTCAAAGCCATACATTGCAACTGGGAAAACCATAGCCTCGACTATGTGCACTTTTGTTGGCAAGGTGATGTATCTGCTTTTTAGTATGCTGCTTAGATTTGCCATCACTTTCCTTCCCAGGATCAAGTGTCTTTTAATTTCTTGGCTGTAGTTCCCATCTGCGGTGATCTTGGAGCCCAGGAAAATAAAATCTGGCACTACCTCGATTTCTTCCCCATCTATTTGCCAGGAATTGAGAGGGCCAGAAGCCATAATCTTAGTTTTCTTAATGTTGAGTTTCAAACCAACTTTTGCTCTTTCCTTCTTCACCCACATCAACAGGCTCTTTAGTTCCTCTTCACTTTCTGCCATTACTGTAGAGTGGTGTCATCTGCATATCTGAGGTTGTTGGTATTTCTCCCGGCAATCTTAATTCCAACTTTTGATTAATCTAGCCTGCCTTTCTCATGATGTGCTCTGCATACAAGTTAAATATGCAGGGTGACAATATACAGCCTTGCTGGACTCCTTTTCCAATTTTGATCCAATCAGTGGTTCTGTGTCCAGTTCTCACTCTTGCTTCTTGACCCGCATACAGTTTTCTCAAGAGACAAATAAGATGGTCTGGCACTCCCATCTCTTTAAAGGACTTGCCACAATTTGTTGTGATCCACACAATCAAAGGCTTTAGCATAGTCAATGAAGCAGAAATAGATGTTTTTCTGGAACTCCCTAGCTTTCTCCATGACCCAGCATATGTTAGCAATTTGATCTCTAGTTCCTCTGCCTCTTCGAAATCCTGTCTGTACTTCTGGTAGTTCTTGATCCACATATTGCTGGAGCCTAGCTTGTAGGATTTTAAGCATAACTTTACTAGCATGTGAAATGAATGCGATGGTGTGATAGTTTGAACATTCTTTGGCATTGCCTTTCTTTGGAATTGGAATGTAAAATGCTCAATGTGGTGACCTAGAGGTGGAGCTCTCACCTCATAGTCAGGAGGCTGTGAGTTCGATCTTAGGTAGAGGCTAATATTTGGAATAGACTCTCCTGCTTAAGCAGGGGGTTGGACTAGATGACCTCCAAGGTCCCTTCCAACTCTGTTATTCTATGTTAAATCTGTGTTAAACTGACCTTTTCCAATCCTGTGGCCACTGTTGAGTTTTGAGTGTAGCAGTTTTACTGCATCATATTTTAAGATTTTGTATAGCTTGGCTGGAATATTGTCACCTCCACTCAGATTTCCTAAGGCCCATTTCACTTCACATTTTAGGATGTCTGGCTTGAGGTCAGTGACCACCCCATTGTGGTTATTAGGGATGTTAAAAACTCATTCTTCTATAGTTCTTCTGTATAATTTTGCTACCTCTTCTTAATCTCTTCTGCCTTTGTTAGGTCCCTGCCATTTTGGTCCTTTATCATGCCCATCTTTGCATGAAACTTTCCCTTCATATCTCCATTTTTTTTGAAGAGAATTCTGATCCTCCCTATTCTATTGTTTTCTTCTATTTCTTTGCACTGTTCATTTAAGAAGGCATTCTTATCTCTTCTAGCTATTCTCTGGAATTCTGCATTCAATTGGGTGTATCTTTCTCTTTCTCCCTTGCCTTTCACTTCCCTTCTTTCCTCAGCTATTTGCAAGGCTTCCTCAGACAGCCATTTTGCTTTCTTGCATTTCTTTTTCTTTGGGATGGTTTTAGTTGCTACCTCTTGTACAATGTTGCGAACCTCCATCCATAGTTCTTCAGGCACTCTCTGTCTATCAGATCTAATTCCTTAAATCTATTTGTCACCTCTACTGTATATTCATCAGGGATATGACTTAGTTCATACCTGAATGGCCTAGTGCTTTCCCATACTTTCTTCAATTTAAGCCTAAATGTTGAAACAAGAAGCTCATGATCTGAGTCACAGTCAGCTCCTGGTCTTGTTTTTACTAACTGTATAGAGCTTCTCCATCTTTGGCTGCTGAGCACATAGTAAATCGGATTTCTGTGTTGACCGTCTGGTGATATCCATGTATAGAGCTATCTCTTGGGTTGTTGGAAAAGAGTGTTTGCTATGACCATCTTGAAAAAATTATATCAGCCTGTGCCCTGCTTCATTTTGTACTCCAAGGGCAAACTTGCCAGTTATTCTGGTTATCTTTTGGCTTCCTACTTTAGCATTCCAATTCCCCATGATGATAAGGACATCATTTTTTTAGTATTAATTCTATAAGGTGCTATAGGGCTTCCTAGAACTGATCAGTTTCGTCCTCTTCAGTACCAGTGGTTGGGACATAGACTTGGACTACTGTGATACAGAATGGTTTGCCTTGGATGTGAACTGAGATCATTCTGTCATTTTGGGGATTGTATCCCAGTATTGTTTTTCCTACTCTTTTATTGACTATGAAGTCTACTCCATTTCTTCTGAGGGATTCTTGCCCGCAGTAGTATACCTGATGGTCATCTGAATTAAATTCACCCATTCCTGTCCATTTTAGTTTGCTGATTCCTAAGATGTCGATGTTCAGTCTTTTCATCTCTTATTTGACCATTCATGGATCTTACATTCCAGGTTCCTATGGAGAATAGATCTTTACAGCATCGGGCTTTCTTTTCATCACCAGATGCATCCATAGTTGAGCATCCTTTCGACTTTGCCCAGTCGCTTCACTCTTTCTGGTGCCACTAGTACTAGCCCTCTGCTCTTCCCAAATAGCATATTGGACATCTTCCAGCATCATATCTTTTTGTCTTTTGGTTCATGGGGTTTTCTTTTTTTCTTTTTTTAATACAGTTTTATTGAATTTAAACAAAACAAGTAAAACATCTTATTTGAGTACAGCATGGTTCCAGGTTATCACATTTCCATACAGACACAATTTCATATGCATATTCATCTTATATATTCAACTTCATATCTTATTACTCTTTTTCCAACTTCTCACAATTTATCCCTTTACTTCTCTTAATTTTCTTTTATCATTATCTCATTTTCTTCTTATTTAATTGTATTTCTTTTACCTAAATTTCTATATCTTTTTATTCATTATACTTATACTTTCGTCTGTCATGTTTACAATTTCATTATGTTCTCTTCCAACCTTCTTAAAAAGCAAAATTCCCACTATGATTACCAATCGGAGTGCAACACCTTTAAGTCTTATTGTTATTATCATATAAAATTTCATTAAACATTAAGTTTATGCATTCTAAAATTATAACATTCAAATTTGTAATATCTATTTTATATCATGAAAATCTCATCATTCAGACTCTGCTTGGTACTTCCCCTTAAAAATGTAAAAAGAAAAATTATAGAAAACATAGCAAAAACTATATATATATATATAGTGTATATGTATGTATGTATGTATGTATGTATGTGTATGTGTATGTGTATATGTATATATATATATAAAACATTAGTGAACAAAATAGTTATTCAAATTCATTCTAGTACTGGTATGAGCCTTGTAAATCTTTCACGTTTCTTTTCAATATTTATCAATCTTTGAGAGCAGTTGAAATGTTTCACTCCTTCTTCTACAAGGAAAGGGGAAAAAAAAAGTTTTATTTTATAAGTATTACAAAAGGTCAAAAATACAATGTTCCCTCTCTTCTTATTATTGCATCAATTATAAATAAACATACTATTACATAACAATACAGTTTTATCTGATAGATTATTTACTTATTTCATTTCTAACTCATTACAGTATTCTACTGTCACAAACACTATCTTTTGTACCTTTGCAGAATCCTCACTTTTAACTTAATTTAGCCATTGTCTCTGTGTTTTCTAGCTGAGCAAATACCTTTAATCCTAGTATGTTTCGCCTTTTTCTTTATTTTGTGCTTTTGTCCCTCATGAATTCTTTCCCTTTCTATCTTCCCACCCTTTTTCTCATCCCTTTTTTTTATACCCTTCTCTCTCTAATTTTCCCTTCTGTGGTTTTCTTTTCTCCTTCTCCTTACTGTTATACTTCCTTTTCAGACTATTTTTCTTTTTGGCTGTTCCCTTTAATCGCAAACTTTTAACTCCTGTCCCCCTTTTTCCCCTTATTACCACACTTTGCATTATTTGATCATTGAAAATGGCTTCATCTTTGTCCCACCCTTCTTCTTGCTCTTGAAGCTTTTCCTTTTGCTTTTCATAGTTCAGGATCTCCATTTCAAAAAATTCAAATATGAAGCCAAAGGATCTTCCTCCCCTTTCTGCATATTCTTTCTGTTTTTTAAGACTCATCTTCAATTCCTCCAGGAGTGATGCCATTTTAAACACTTTTGAACAACCACCCAATTGACTTTAAGTAAAAACAGAAAAAGAAAGAAAAAAACAATGCCAAAAAACACCTTTTTTTAATATCACCAGATGATCTCAGACTATTCCTTCTTGTTTCTTTCCTTTACTTTTCCTTTCCGTGGGTTACTGTATCCTTTAATAAGGTTTCAGTTACAATGAAATCTTTCAGGCCTAGCTCCTTGCCTAACCTATGGTCACAAGCTACGGTCATCCTCATCGTCAAAAAGGGATACCCCAGCCTAGTTGAAAATTGCAGACCAATCTCCTTATGCTGCATCACCTGTAAAGTGATGGAATCAATTATTAACCAATCCGTTATCCTCCACTTAGAGACAAACAACCTACTCTCCAATAAACAATTTGGTTTCAGGAAAAAACTATCCTGTAATCTGTAACTCTTACACTGCAAAAACATATGGATTACACAACTCAATCAGGGCAAAGCAATAGACACAATCTACACCGACTTCTGTAAAGCCTTTGATTCAGTGGTACATGACAAACTACTCCTAAAACTAAAATCTTATGGTATCTCTGGACAACTGCATAACTGGATAGAAGCATTCCTGTCAAACAGGCAACAAATGGTCAAAATTGGGAGTGTCCTATCAAATTCTGTACCTGTCAATAGTGGTGTCCCCCAAGGCAGTGTTCTAGGACCAACTCTCTTCATACTCTACATAAACGACCTCTGTGATCATATTAAGAGCAATTGCGTTCTTTTCGCTGATGATGTAAAGCTGTTCAATACCACAGAAAATACTGATACCCTTCAAAAAGATCTTGACTATGTATCAGAATGGTCAAACAAATGGCAACTTCAAATCTCAACAAATAAATGCTGTGTCTTACATATTGACAAAAAAAATCAGAAAATAAAATACAAGCTGAATAGTCAAGGCATTGTTGATGACACAAACTTTGTCAAGGACCTTGGAGTACTCATCTCAAATGATCTAAGTGCTAGAGCCCACTGTAACTACATAGCCAAAAAGGCATTAAGAGTTGTTAACCTAATCCTACATAGCTTTTTCTCTGGTAATATCACACTACTAACTAGAGCATACCAAACATTTGCTAGACCAATACTTGAATACAGCTCATCAGTCTGGAACCCACATTACGTATCTGATATTATCACAGTTGAGAAAGTCCAGAAATATTTCACAAGAAGAGTTCTCCACTCCTCTACTCGTTGTAGAATACCTTATGCCACCAGACTTTAAATTCTAGGCCTAGAAAACCTTGAATTACACCGTCTTCGGTCTGATCTAAGTATGGTATATAAAATCATACATTGCAATGTCCTACCTGTCAATGAATACTTCAGCTTCAACCATAACAACACAACAGCACACAATAGATACAAACTCAAGGTTAACCGCACCAAACTTGATTGCAGGAAATACGACTTCAGCAACAGAGTGGTCAATGTCTGGAATACTCTACCTGACTCTGTGTTTCTTCCCCAAACCCCAAAAACTTTAACCTTAGACTGTCTACTATTGACCTCAACCCTTTCCTAAGAGGTCTGTAGGGGGTGTGCATAAGCGCACCAACGTGCCTACCGTCCCTGTCCTATTGTTTCTTTTATTTTTCTTATATGTACCCATTTCATGTATTCATAACTATGTATATACATAGTTACATAGTAATATACCTATTATCTTGTAAGTGATTGACAAATCAAAATAAAATAAATAAATAATAAATAAATAAATGTATCCTCAGGAGTCTTTTCAAAGTTTCGCTGTTAATCCTCTTTATTTTTCCAGGTGGCACTCCATTTTTCCATTATTCCAAGTTCCGCCCTTTTGCCTCCACTCTTCTCCTTTTTAGGACTTTAAAATAACCAAAGAAAAAAAATCTTTATTTTCCTTTTGACACTTAAATTTCAGCTTAAAGTTGCCTATTAGTGTCAAGGTAAATTAGTACAGATTTCTTTCCATATCATTTGTAATTGTCAATATAAAGGTTTAAAAAAGGGTTTTTAACCTCCTTTTCTTTCTCCTTCGCTGCTTAAAACTCTTTTTTCAGAAGTATCCCTCTAAGTACTTTTAGATTCAGGGTACCTTGTTTCGATGTTCTCTGTTGTTTAGTGCTGTCTGTCCTGCTTTCCTCTTTGTCTTCCTCCTGCACAATCTTATCCAGTCGGGTTCTTCTTTGAGGTGGCCATTTCTGACCACCTCTACAACCGCCTTCAGGAAAGGGAGTTTAGACCAGCCAAGGAGGAAAGATGCGGCTCCCCTCCACTCGGCTAGCAGTCTCCCCCCTCTTCACCACCTCTATGGGGTGGCTTCAGCCCCGAATCCAAAAGGATCAGGGCACTCCAGTGGCGAGCACAGATCGAAACTGCACACGATCGTCTGTCGCTGAAGAAACCCAAACCAGAAGCAGTCCTGGGGTTTTCATGACAAAGATTGGGTTGCCATTTCCTTCTCCAGTGGATCACATTTTGTCAGAATTCTCTGCTATGATGTCTTGGGTGGCCCTGCATGGCATAGCTCATAGCTTCATTGAGCTATGCAAGCCCCTTTGCCACGACAAGGCAGTAATCCATGAAGGGGTTATCCATTAAGGGATTTATAGTGTGTCTACAGTAGAATAATTTAAGCTTTGTGTGATGGAGGAAAAACTCTGGGTTGATTTTTTCAATGATTCAATTTTTAGTTGTTTTGGCTATTCATGGAACTCTCAAGCGTGTTTTCTAACATCATAGTTCAAAAGCATCAACACTGTTTCTATCTTGTTTCTTCAAAGTCCAACTTTTGCTTCAGTTATCCCAACATCAAATGGAAATCAAACTCTGCACCAAGCAGGAGATCCTATAGGTTCTTGATGTGCTTTGCCAATAATGTTATTGTCTAAAAGATAGAAAAGAAAACTAGATGAACAGCTATCTCAGACAAATATATTAGTAAATATTAACAGGGAAGAAGTGCTGGAAGAAATAGAAGTGGTAGGAATCATGAGAGAAGGATAATCATCCGATACAGGAATTCACCATATTGCAGGCAGAGAGAAGTGAATGTAGCCAGGTTAGTGTTTCAGATTTCAAGAGAAAACTAAAATGTAGGAAGGATTATATAGATGAAAATCCTGAAGGGAAAAACAGTTCAGGAGAGCTGGGAAATTTTGAAAAATATGTTGATTAAGGCACTAGTAGAAACAATACAAAAGAAAAAATAAAATGGGAGATAGCTGAAGGGAGTAGTGTAGAATAAGGAGCTCTCTGATAAAATTGAAAACAAAAAAGACAAGTTTGAAAAAAGAAAGGGAGCATATAGCAAAAACCAAATATTAGGGCATAGCCAGAATCTTCAAGAACGGGGCCAGGAAGTTTGAGGCACAGCATTAGTTGAGGCTTGTTATGAATGCCAAAAATAATAGGTTAGAGAAAATAGTGACAGGCAACTGGGGGAAAAAAGCTGAACTGCTTAGTTTCTACCTGCCTTTTTGCAAAAGAAAAAAAAAATGGTCTGACTATCATAAGATGCTTCATGGAAACATGCAGATCAAAATAGCTAAGAAATTAGTGAGAGAACACCCAGCTGCTTTGAATGAATCTAAAACTCCTGGAGTGGATGGATTATATCCTATGACATTAAATAAAATGGCAAATGTCTTCTCAGAGCCACTGACAGAAATCTTGGAGCAAAACAGAAATGCTAGTGGGGAAAAGTAGATTAATCAGCTTGACATCAATATCTGGGGAAATTTTAGGAAAAGCATTGAAACAGG
This sequence comes from Notechis scutatus, assembly GCF_049901735.1. Taxonomy (NCBI): domain Eukaryota; kingdom Metazoa; phylum Chordata; class Lepidosauria; order Squamata; family Elapidae; genus Notechis; species Notechis scutatus. The sequence goes on from NC_142012.1 coordinate 84,669,138, forward strand.
CAAGCTGTTTACAGAAAGTTAGCATGGACCTGTATTTTCCTGTATTTAAATGACTAAATCAGTGGACTAAGGGAATGGGGTGGATATAATATACTTAAACTACAATATTAGATAAAATAGATTATACACTCCTTGAGAAACTGAAACAATGTCATTTTTTGAATATATGTTTTATTGGTAAAATTTTTCTTTTTAAAAACATAAAAAGTTCCATGTCTATCTGAACAGCGTGTTGTCTGGGCACAATTAATTTTAAGTAAACATACAACAACAACCAAAATCATACTAGTAATCTTAATAAACATATCAATATTAATCACAACATAATATTACAATTAGTTTATCCATCAAGCAAAAATTTCAATACAAATTCTTATTAACTTTTTAAATTCTGTTTAGTTTCTAACCTCTGTTTCTGTTAGTTAATCTTTGGTAGAATAAATCCCATGTTAAAAAATATTCTGTTTCTTCCTTTTCTTTTATCTTAAGTGTCATTGAAACAATGTCAAATTGACGGTCCCACTACCAGATGGATTCACAGTTGAATGAATAAATGCATGGTCCTAAATGGATCTATGTCTATACAATGGAGAGTATACAGTGGAGTAAATAGCAATAGCATGTAGACTTATATTCCACTTCACAGTGCTTTACAGCCCTCTCTAAGCGGTTTATAGAGTCAGCATATGGCCCCCAACAATCTGGGTCCTTTTACCAACCTCGGAAGGCTGAGTCAACCTTGAGCCTGGTGAGGTGAAGTCCATCTCTTGCTGGAAGCCCTTGCTGTAGGTAACATCTAGCATGGTCTAGCAATCCAATGTTCTCACAATGGCACCATCCTTTTGAGCCAGAGGTTTACTTCTAAAATCCTCCATTCCCACATTGATTGTTAATCTTTCATTGTGAATACAGATAAGAAAATAAACTGGGCATTCAGATCCTTTGCTTTTCTGCCTAATTGTTTATAGTCCTTTCAAACTGAAATAACTTGTATCCAGGGGTGGGATTCAGATTTTTTAACAACCGGTTCTGTGGGCGTGGCTTAGGTGGTGGGTGTGGCTTGGTGGTCATGTGACTGGGTGGACATGGCTTGGTGGTCATGTTATTGGCTGGGTGTGGCCAACTCAATATCACTCACATCGAGGCATACATCTCCTAGCCTGGCCTCTCATGACTGTGGGGATGCTGCAAAAGTCGTAAGTGTGAAAAATGGTCATAAGTCACTTTTTTCAGTGCCATTGTAACTTTGAATGGTCACTCCACACAAGCAAAGTACCAGCAAAGGAGGGGAAAAAAACTCCAGAGAAGTGCCAGAGACAGGAAGTCTAGTCCTGCTAAGAATGTAATAAGGGTGAATGGAGAGGCAGTTTCTGTAAGGAACACCAGAATGTTTCCTTCCTGCCTTCCTTACAGGATTAGGCCAGTAATTTCTTCTAACAACAGTTCTCCAAACTGCTTAGAATGTTAACAACCGGTTCTAGCGAATAGGTGCGAACTGGTAGAATCCCACCCCTGCTTGTATCATTCATCCAAACATGAAAGAGTAGAATGGAGTAATAATCAGTGGATCATTTTAGTGAGCTTCTCAGATCTTTAGTCTTTGCACTTGAGAGACAACTCACTTCCTTTAAGAAATTGTCTGGTCTACAAATTGAGGACTGTGCTCTTTGTAGTAAGTCACCAATCACCAATGCACACCATTTTGGGGGGAGGGGGTGAACTTTTGCTACTTTACTTATCACTGGAATACTTGAAAAACTAATTTTTTATATGCCTGCATGTTTCCTTCCAGGGGACGATATAAAATTGATTGCTTAGTTCCATTTTTTTTCCATTGATTGGTTAGTTCCATTTTTTCTTCTTCTTTGCATGTACTACCATCACTGTTGCCCTTCCTCTTTGTCTTCCTTGATGTACTCTGTTTGGATAGAGACTTCTGATTATGAATTCTTCATATTTATCACGTTGACCATTGAATCTTTGTGTCTGCTATGGGAGCGTCTGGAGTTTTAGTAGCTTGATTGCCTCGAGATTCTTCACTTTTTCTTCAAGAAATCTTACCAGTTTACATTTATTGCAAGTATAATTTGAATCCTCTATTGAGATCTTTGAATTAGCAAAATAGTGTCATGGAATTACCGAGTTGGGATGCTGCATTTAAGCCATCCTAATTTCTACTTAATGCAGGAATCCAACATCTTGAATTGGAGTTTAACCCATTAAATAGCTTCAAAGTTAAATACTCCCTATCTCAAGAAAAAAACAAAACCCTTTCCCCCAGAATCCCAGTCATGCCAACATAGATGATATTGTCTCCACTACTATGTTCTTAGGTCTCCAAAATTGACCAAACTTTATAAAAATCATTCTGAGAGTTTATAAGAGTTTCCCTCTACACAAACTGAACAGAATAATTTTATTATCTATCTATTTATTTATTTATTTTTGTCAATTGCTTACAAGATAATAGGTATAAGTAAAAACATAGTTATGAATACATGGATACATAAAAGGAAAAATAAAAAAATAAAAGAAACAATAGGACAGGGATGGTAGGCATGTTGGTGCGCTTATGCACACCCTCTACAGACCTCTTAGGAAAGTGGGGAGGTCAATAGCAGACAGTCTAAGGTTAAAGTTTTTGGGGTTTGGGGAAGAAACCACAGAGTCAGGTAGTGTATTCATAATAATAATAATAATAATAATAATAATAATAATAATAATAATAATAATAATAATAATAATAATAATAATAAAACAGAAAAAGATAATAAGAAAACAGGCCTTACCATTCTGCTACAATCAGATTTTTCTTCTTAAAAAACAAAATCATGAATTGCTGTAATTAAATATTTAAATATCTGATTATGTTGCTTGAACTTTGGATTGTTCTATAAATATGTTCCATACATTATGAAAAATGACAAGAAGGTTATGAATTGAGGATGGAAATCACTTGGAAACTGCATAAAATGTTATGAATAAGGCAGGCTCAGGAGAATAAAGGTAACTTATTCTGGGATGTGGGCTTCTCAAAGGAGATATCAATGAACAGGTTCACACACCATTATTACTTACTGAAAAAACAAATAATGCCTCCCCCCCACGAAAATCTATCGAAAGTCATTACATGCCAAGGATTTCAGTGGTAGTGATGCTAGTGTTCAGCAAATACAAAACACACTGCAGTAGTAAGTTCTGCTTATTTGGTATTGCTTAGCTGTTACTTGTTTTAGTATGGTTTGCAGAGGAGATTATCTTGTTAGGTTATATCTTTGGGTCAAGTTATCACATAATCTGAATTTGGATAAATATCTAACAACCAGAAACGATTCATCAGGTCATCTTGTACTTCCCGACTGGAAACCTATTTTTTCTACTCCATGCTTGATTGCTTTGTTCAGTTCAGTTTAAATAGCTTAACTAATGAAGCTTCCAATTGTAATAGTTTGTACTCCAATAGTTACTGATTGTTGATTCATAACATTTTATTGTAACCTTCCATGGAATCAAGCATGAACTAGAAGTATCAACTACGGTTCTTAGGAGTACTCTTTAGATATAACCTAGACCAGACCTATCTCCTATAGAATTGAGGTTTTTTATAACTTTTAGACTATTTCCTGCATCCAAATGCTCAAGGTCTTACTGACTTATTAATTTATTTTTATTTATATCTTGCCTTTATTTTTATAAATAATAAGTTGGTGAACACACACAATATTTCTTTTTTTTTATTTTCCCCACAACAACAATCCTATGTGAGACAGTGACTAGCCCAAAGTCACCCAGTCAGCTTTCGTGTCTAAGGCAGGATTAAAACTCACAGTCTCCTGGCTTCTAGATTAGTGCCTTAACTGTTACACCAAAATGAAATTCTCTAGACTGTATCCAGTGATGCTATACAATATGTGGGCACCCTGAATTTATTATATAAAAGGGATATCATGTCACTTACTTTTTATGCTATTTGTTTTTCAAGAAACAGTGCATTAAATAAAGTTACCCAGAAACAATCTTGGTTTTATTCTTTGATTATATGATGAATCAAATGGAGTTGCATTGATTGCCAGTTTGCTTCCAGGTTTAAATGAGGGTGTTGGTTATAACAATTAACTTGATGTACAATTTCTCTCCAATGCAAAGATTTTGTATGTGGATATTGAGATTTTCTGAATTTTTCTTAAGGACATGACACAGCTTGAAATCAAACCCCAATCTTTAATCAGATGAAACACACATTGACATCTTTTTTGGTATTCTTTGCTATTTGAATTATCCAAAATAATATATCTTATTTCTCAACCTTTTCTAACACTAGACTGAGCAGGCAACTTCCTTTCTACATAGGCTTCTAATCTGCATTGGATGATTCTAAGTATTAGTTTGTTAAAGTATGGAATCAAGAATATTGTATAATTCTAGTTTCTTTAACTTGTTCTTCTAATTTAATTTCTAATAAATATCCATACAATTTTTAAATCACCTTTTCATCAGTACCTGTCAAAATCTTATCTAAATCAGTTAATTTATCATAGAAACCTTCCATTTTAGAATCTTTATCATACCTTGAATGTATTTGCACATATGAAAACCAATTCATCTTTATACCTTGTTCCTCTAGTTTTTGTATAGATTTGAGTTCACCCTTTTCATTCAATATTTCACCATATCTAACTGTTTGTTCCTTTTTGTATATTATAGCAGGGGTCCCCAACCACCGGTCCGCGGACCGGTACCGGTCCGCGGAACAAGTCCTACCGGGCCGCTGGTTGCTGGCGCCGCCATCTTTTTGATGAAAAAATGCTTCCGGTGAGCTTTTCCGGGTAGAAAGCTCACCGGAAGCACTTTTTCATCAAAAAGATGGCGCCAGCGCTTCGGTGAGCTTTTCCGGGTAGAAAGCCATTTCTACCGGAAAGCTCACCGAAGCGCTGGCACGCCATCTTTTTGATGAAAAAGTGCTTCCAGTGAGGTCACCGGAAGCACTTTTTCATCAAAAAGATGGCGGCGCCCAGCTGATGCCGGTACCGGGCCGCGGCGCCCAGCTAATGCCGGTACCGGGCCGTGGCATAAAAAAGGTTGGGGATCACTGTATTATAGGATAAGAAAATGCTTCAATAGTCGATAACCAGACTGAAATTTTCAAATAACATTGTCTTTTAATCTTCTCCCAGTTTAACCACAGAGACTCCCATATATAATGTCTTCTAAAATACCCCTGTGTTTTAGTTGCTTTATACCATAAAAAAGCATGCCACCCCAACAACAAATCATGTCCTTCTAATCTAGTATTTCTTAGTGTTATCCATTCCTTAACCCACATCAGATTTGTAGCTTGATAATACAACTCCCAATTAGGCAAACCAAATCCTCCTCTAATTCTAGCATCTTGCAAAAGTTTTAACTTTATTCTCGCTTTCTTACCTTGCCATATATATTTCAACACAATTTTATTTAAATCTTCAAAGTAATCTTTTCCAAGCCTAATTGGAATTGTTTGAAACAAATATAAAATTCTAGGTAATATGTTCATCTTGATTGTTGAAATTCTCCCTATTAGTGACAGTTGTAAATTTTCCCATTTCACCAGATCTAGCGCTATCTGCTGTTTAAGTTTGATATAATTATTCTCTTTTAGTGTGCTACATCTTACTGTCAAATATATCCCCAAGTACTTGATCTTATTCGTGATCTGAATTTTCAATAGGTCTGCCAGTTCTTCCTTTTGTCTTAATAGCATATTGTTTGTTAAAATCTTTGTCTTATCTTTATTTATTTTCAAACCAGCCACCTTTCCATATGTCTCTATCTTTTCTATCAGTTTTGGTGCTGTTTCTAGTGGGTCTTCTAAGATGAAAACCAGATCATCTGCAAATGCTTGCAGCTTAAATTCTTCCTTTTTGATTTTCATTCCTTTTATATTCTTTTCATCTCTAATATTTCTGTTTAGCACTTCCAAAGTTAACACAAACAACAAAGGTGATAGTGGGCACCCTTGTCTTGCTCCTTTTCTTATATTGATAAAGTCTGTCAGTTCTCCCTCTATCATTACCTTAGCTTCTATTGCTTGAATAAATTTTCTAGCAAAGCCCATCTGTTCTAACAGTAATAACATGAATCGCCAATTCACATTATCAAATGCCTTCTGTGCATCTAGAAATATCAGAGCCATTTGTTTTTCAGGATGTGCCTCGTAGTATTCCAAGGTGTCCAAAATTACTCTCATATTATCTTTAATTTGTCTCTGGCAGAAATCCATTTTGATCAGGACGAATAAAATTATTTAGATATTTTTTAAGTCTTTCTGCCAATATTGAAGCAAAGATTTCATAATCTGCATTTAGTAGAGAAATAGGTCTATAGTTCTTAATTTGTAATGGATCGGCCTCCTCTTTTGGAATAAGTGTAATATAGGCTTCTGACCATGATTTAGGTATCTTCTTCTTTAACATAACTTCATTCATAACTTCTAGCAATGGAAGATTCAACGATTCTTGTAATGTTTTGTAAAATTCTGCCGGAAGTCCATCTGGGCCTGGTGCCTTTCCATTATTTTGCTTCTTGAGTGCTTCAGTTAACTCCATCATCGTAATATTGCTTTCTAACATTGTTTCAATCTCTTTAGGTATCTGAGGTAAATTAGCATTCTGTAAGTACTGTTTAACTCTTTCCTCATCAATATTCTCTTGCATATATAGTTTCCCACAGAAGTCTTGAATGATTTCCTTCTTCTCTTTACTACCATAGCAAATTTGGCCTTGGTCATCTGTTAATTGCAATATTTTCCTTGATTCTTTCTTCTTACTCAACTTGTATGCTAACCATCTACCTGGTTTGTTTGCGTCTTCAAAGTAGTTCTGTTTAGCACCTCTAATTTTCTGTGCTAATTCTTCTTTTTCTATTAGACCCATTTTATGTTTAATTATACCCATTTTTAGCTTGATGTCCTTTTTCTGTGGCATTTTCTGTAGCTCTTTTTCAAGTCTTTTATACTCATCCTCTAAGGCCCTTAGAGGCTAATCTTTTCATAGTATTCCTTTTCCTTGTATAGTCTATTATCAAGCCTCTAACATATGCCTTCATTGTATCCCATACATTCTGAATTGATGTATCTTCTTTTTTATTTTCTCTAAAGAAAAAAGCCAATTCTTTCTCCATCCACTGTGTGAAGTCTTTTTCCTTTAAAATAGTATTATTTAACGTCCATCTCGATCTTTTTTGTCCTTTCCATTTAATTGTCATTGGATTGTGATCTGCCCAAGTACTTGTTTCAATATTTATTTCTTGAATATTAGTTATTAATTCTGTTGACATCCATATCATATCTATTCTGGACCATGATAAGTGTCTATTTGAATAGAAGGTGTATTGTTTAGTTTTAGCATTTCTTTCTCTCCATGTATCTTTTAAGTTTATTTCATCTACCATTTTAAAAAAAGATTTAGGGAGAGTCTTTCTGTTTTGCTTTATTGTTTTCTGTGCTATATAATCCAATTTATTGTCTACAATTCCATTAAAACCTCCCATCATAACTATATTAGCATAGTCCAGTTCAATGATTTTCATCTGTAATTTTTTGTAGAATTCTTCTTGTTTGTCATTCGGAGCATAGATTGCAATCAAGAGTGATTTCGTATTATTATCCATTATTTCCACCATTATATTCTTCCATCATCATCGGTATAAATCAATTTTCTGGGATGGTCTCTTTAATATATAAAACCACTCCTCTTTTCTTACATTGTGTCAAGGAAGTAAATATTTTCCCTAATTTTGGCTGTATCAACAATTGTTCATATTGTTTTTTAATATGTACTTCTTGAAGACAAATTATATCAAATTTTAATTTCTCTAATTTATGAAAGGTTTTCCTTCTTTTAATGGCTGAGTTAAGTCCATTTATATTAATTGTAATCAGTTTTTTCTCTTCCATGGTTATATTTTGTAGTTAGGTTTAGCAGCTCTCGTAGATCTTAGTTCATGTTGTTCTTTGGCTTCCACCTTTCCACCTACTGCACCTTCTTCTTTTTCAATCGCCATTTGGCAGTCCTCTTGGAATTCAATTAGTGAAATTTCTTTTTCTGCCTCTTCCTCTTTCCCTCCAAAAAATTCTGTATAAAATAATTCCGCTTTCTCAGTTGAGTCAATTCTATGTCTCTGTTCTTGCCATGTGAATATTAAACCTTCTGGAATCAGCCATCTATAATTCACCTCTTTTTTAAGTAGCATTTTAGTCAGGAATCGGTATTCTCTTCTCATCTCTCTCACTCTTCTGGGTATTTGTTTCAAGACCACAATCTCCTTGTCTTTATATTTCAATGTTTTCTCTTTTGCCACTTGCAATATTTGCATTTTAATGGCTTTCTTTGTAAATCTAATGTGAACTTCTCTTGGTAAGCTATTTCTCATCGCATATCTTGTGAAAACTCGATAAACCTCATCTATTCCATCCATCATCTTCTCTTGAGTTATTTCCAAAGCTTCAGCCAGTATTTCTATCATTATCTCAGCTAAGTTTTGTCCTTTTTCTTCCTCTACGTTTTGGAATCTAAGATAGAATTCTGATCTGTCCATCTCCCATCTCAACATACCACTTTTATCTTGTTCAACCACCATTAATCTATTATCAATATCTCCAATCTTCTTATCTCTTTGTTTATCTTCTTCTTCAATTTTTTGTAATCTCTCATCATACTTCAACATCATTTGTTGGATATTCTCCACTTTTTCATCAGTTTTCCCTGTTCTTTGTTCAATGTTCTCTGTTCTTTGTTCAATGTTCTCTATTCTCTTTTCAATATTCTCTGATCTTGCTTGAATATTTTGAATTCCTTGCATAATCATCTGCAGAGTCACTTTTTCTTGTTCTTTTTCTTGCTTTAACATTGTCTGTATTGAATGTTGTCCTCCAGATGGTGGAGAGGAAGAAGTAGAAGTTGAAGAACCAGGAGCTGTAAATTTTCTACTCATTTAAGCAATTCAAAATCTTCAGTTTCTTCTAAACCTTAATCCAATTGTGGAATAACCAATTGTAGTTCAAAATAAAAATAGTAGAAAAAAGAAGCCAAATAGTAATGATTAAAAAAAAAAAAAAGGGAGGACAAAATTTCTTCAGGTTCTTGTATACCTTAATCCAATCAGTAGTTAGATGAAGAAAAAGGCTTGAAAAAAAAAAGAAAAGGAAAAATTCTTCAGGTTCTTCAACACCTTAATCCAATTGAGAGGTCTCAAATAGAAAAGAGTTCATAAAAATAAACCAGAAAGGTAGATGAAAAAACAAAAATACCAGGAAAGGAGAAAAAAAGGCTATTCCCTTAAAAAAAAAGGAAACATTATACTAAAGCTTTCCCTTTAAAATAAAAAGCAAGCGTATAGATTGGACTTCCAAAGAAAAAAAAGAAAAACAAAGATAAGCTCCAACAAAGCAAAAGATCCAAATAGCTATTGCAAAAAAAAAAAAAAAAGATAAAATGAAATAAAATAAAGCTGGTGAGGAGGGATAGCACAACTTAGAAAAAGTAAAAAGAGCACACTGAACTTTGTTTAATTATCCAAGGATCTTATTATAACTCTCTTCTCCAAAAACTAATCACCTTTTTTCCTCCTAAGTTTCAACACCAGACTCCAGCTGTTGATAGAAACCCAGAAGAGCACTGCAATAATACTCTCCCATGCTCTTCCCTCTATCTTATCAAATAGCAATGTCCTTGAAAAAAAGTCTCAGTTCTTTCTTTCTCAGCTTTGTCTGGTCATAGGAGAAATAGAATATTTCCAAGCCTCTAGTTGGCAGTGTTAGAAAGTTTCTTTGCTCTCACTTTCCCCCTCCTTTTCCAAGCAAAATAAAATAAGAATTAATAATAATAAAAAAGGAAAAAGATACTTTAAAAAAAAGAAATAACTAAAAGGGAGTCTCTAGCCTAAAATGTTACAAAATCAAAAAGGAGAAAAAAAAATAGATGGAAAAGAAAAAACCAGTCCAGTTTCAAAATATAAGATCATGTATAGAAAATCCAGCAATGAAAAAAAAACATTACTTTGACATTCCTGTTTAAAATCGCCGCTTAATCACTTCTGTCAAAACTTTTACAGATTCTTTCTTTTCCTTAGGGTGTCCTTTCAGATCTTAGAATAAAGAAAAAGTTCTCACCAAACCGGCACACTCTCTCTTTCTGTTCTCTTTTGTATCGGAGCTGTCCCAACTTCAGCAGCTTTAATGGCTGCCTCTTTGCCGCTGGCAAGAAGAGCTTCTCCTAGATCTACCAGGGACTTTGCGGTATCCCTGGGATCAACAGGATGCGCTCTTCACTTTCACCATCTCTTTGGGACGGTTTAGATCCGATAGGACCATCCAGGAGCAAAGATATCGGCAGCGATCTCAGACCTCCAAGATCGCATGCCGTATCGTCGCGACGCCAGCTCTGGTTGTTTGACTATTGTCTTAGCAATGAGGAAATAGATGGATTGGCAGAAAGTGGTGTCATTTTTTTTTCATTTCTGTTTCTAGGCCATACAGTCTAGCTATATTTTTCTTCTTACTGTTTCCTACTTTGGCATTCTAGTCTTCAATCACAAGCAGCACATCTTGATTTTAATTTCAAAATGGACTTGACCATGAAAGATGTCAATTTCTTCTTGTGCTGTATTAATTTTAACCCTAATCTTTTTTTTTTTTTTTTAAAACAAGTTTTATTAAAAGTTTCAACAACAAACAAATCATTACATATTAAATCTTTCCCTGTCTTTCTACAATAATTTCCCCAATATTCTCATAAAACACAAACAAACACAAACAAACATAAAAAAATCTTTTAGTAAAGTACCTTGGCCCCAGTTACCTCTCTTTGCATGGGCTAAAATAATAGCGCATATCACTCTTCACAATTCTATCTTATTTAATCCATCTTAATAAATCATTAAATTTGTATCTTTTGCCCATTCATTATCCCTCTATCTCTTCTTATAGTAAAAAGAATTTCTCCTGAAATCACTAATCAGAGTATGATGCCTATCTATCCTCCCCCTAAGTTAGTAAAATTAACATTCAACATAATAAATACCCAATTTGGTTCTGCTTGGTACATTCTATCCACCAAAAATGTTTAAATACATTGTATCCTCCTTTCCTTCGATATTTTATTACATTTTAAAAATCAATCATTATTAAAAACTTCAACATTTTAATTTCTTATTAAATCTTAAACCATTCTAATTTACTATTTCAAATATAAATGTTACAATACCATCTTCTGTACCTTAGCAGAATCTTTCTTACAGAAATTTATATTTCATCCTTTGTCTCTAAAAAAATCCCTCTTCTCCCATCCAATTTTAAAGCTTTGAGGCTTTTCTCCGCCTTTCCCCTTTCTTTCTTCCCCACCAAATCTTCCTACCCCCTTCTTCTTCTAACCTCTGCCTTGCTGGGATCCCTTCTCTGTTGTGTTCCCTTTTTCTCTTGTTTGCTATCATTATATTTACTTTGCATCATATTTTTCTCTTTCTCAAATGTTTTTTAGATCTTAAGTCCTTCATTTTCCTTGCTCTCTTCCTTCCTTCTTCCTTAGATAAGTTTTGGGATTCAATGAAGATGGCGTCTTCGTCTCTTCCTTGTTGTTCTTCTTCCGTTTCCATCTGTTCCATTGTCTGTTGGTAATTGACCAGCGCCATTTCTAGAAATAGAAAAGCTTTTTCCATGCCATCTTTGCAGGCTGCTTTTATTTGCTCATATTCATCCCTCAGGTCTTCAAAAAGGAAAGCCATTATAAATAAATCTTTTCTTTTCTTTATTCCTCTTTCTTCTTACACCAACCAAATATTCCAGAGAAAGGCAAAACAATCCCAAAATCCACAATCCTCAAAAATCCAAGCAAGCCAAAATTCCCCTTCCTCTTCCAGGGGTGGTATCAAACAAATAAAAAAAAAGTCCAAATCTATATTTTAAAGCCTTATTAAAATTATATTTCTGTCCTCAAATCTTCAAGGCATCTCCTCCAACAAGATCCAAGTTTATATATTTTCTTTATCCTCTCCTTCCGGCTTAATTCCGTCGGGAGGGAGAGTAAACTTTCCTTTCAGCACCTCAAAATAGCCGCTTTTTTTCTCTTGTGGAAAAAATCATCAAAAAACCATCTTTTCCAGGAATTAAATTAGATAAATCTCAAAGCCCTGGGTCGACCAAGAAAAACTTTCACTTTCAATAACTTTCTCTTCTTCCTCCTGCGCATACTTGCCCGGCTGTCGACTTCTTTGTGGCGGCCATTGCGGACCGCCGCTGCACCGTCCTGGTAAAGGGGGTTCTGCCGGCCAGGGAGGGGGTCTGCAACACCCCAGACCCTTCCTCCGGATCCCCTTACCTTCAGCTACCCTGCAGGGCAGCCTTGCTCCGCACCCGTCCGGGTCGGAGCCCCAAAACGACTAGCGCGGCAGGGATCGCGCAGCTTCACGAATCCCTACCGCTCGCGCCGCTCGATGGTCAAACCGGAAACTCAATTTTAACCCTAATCTTAAAGGTTGTCCACAAAGTCTAAATAATATCATTTGGTTTTTTGATATTATTTTATTGCATTCTACTGTTTTTACTCTATCTTTTCTGACCAAAAGCAAACTGACTCCTATTCTTGTTTGAGGTTTAAGATGGTGTAAAGCTTGTTTTCAATTTTCAGTGTATTGAGCTTTCCCATGTTCATTCTTCTTACGTTCCTTACATTCTAAATCTGTCTTGCAGCTTTAGATTTTCTTTTCCTGAAAGGCAACATTAGCAACTAGACATCCTGATGGCTTCAATCTACCCATATCATAAATACCATTGAAGGATTTTCAGCTTTCCCTCACAAGCATGTTGAGTACCATATGACTCCCTAAGGAGCACATCATGATGTACTATAAGTTCAATCACTTTGTATTATCTATTGATGTAGTTTTAGGATTTTTTTCCAGTCAGAACAGATGCTATTAAATCCTTCTGATTTTTGCTACCAGAAGCCAACACAGCTATAATTGGAAAAAGTAAATTCCATAGAAACATCAGAACAAACTTCCAAAAAGACAGCATATATGCATGCAAGCAACAATAATAAATAAATAAATGTTATATACAAGTCAGTAGAATAGTCATCAGTACCACAAGCATTAATGTTTTCATAGATTTAATAGATGATATGTAATGATAAAGATACAGCTAAATAAACAATTTGGTTCAGAGGAATGATATAATTTAAAAATGATTAATTTCTTGCTCAATAGTCTTGAATCAAGCATAAAAATGCAAACAAGCTGCTTATTTATTAGGTCACTCTGTGTACTTTGCGCTGTGTATTTTTAGTATTAAAATGATTCCTCTTTATTATTGCTGTTTCAAACAAAGCTTGGTAATTTACCAAGTGTTTCCCCTTGTTCCAATATATTTGCTTTATGTAGTTGTAATATCCTGAACCAACTAAATGAAAAAAATAAGCTCCAATTTAATAGGCACAAAAGTTTTATTTAATTCTAGAGCAGATAATCTTTCATTCATATTCAAAAAATTCTTTATTTTCCATTTTTTATTTTTATTTAGGGTGGAAGATAAGTTTGTTAAATGTACTTAGAGCCAAGGACCAAAGAAGGGAGGAAAGGACCAACAAGCAGGAGAGCCAAGTGTTGTGGTAATGAAGGGACTAGGTAAGGAGAGACCTAGGTTCTCGGGCACTCTTGGCCTCAGAAGCTCCAATGAGTGACTTTGAGCCAGACTCTCTCTCTCTCAACAGTCAGAGTTGTTGTGGAGACAACAGGAAGAGCAGGTATGAGTCCTTAAACAATTATCATCAACAAGAGCAACTGAAGTTTGTGAAATGAAATGTATTTTGAGCTCACTGAATGAGCAAGCAGAAGTTTGGGGAAAGTATAGAAGGGAAAGTCAAGGGGGAGGTACTTTTCAATCCCTTTATTTTCTTTGTTTTTTTCTTTCTCTCCTTCTCTCCCTCCCTTTCTCTCTCTCCCTTTCATCTTCTTTCAATTTGGGCTAGTCCAATCCCAGACTTCTGAACTTCAGAAGTGTAGATTTTGAGGTAGATTGGATCTAGTGGCTTAAAACCCTGAGGGGGAAAGAAGTTCAGGGAAGGTGGAAAATTTGCTAAATGAATTACTGGTGGTATAATCATAAATAATTCCTACAAGGAGGACAAAAACAAAGAGTCAGAAGTCTGGTATGGATACATGCAGAGCTCTCTAAAATGCTAAAAAGAAAAAGAAACATGTAAGAAGGAAAACATGCCAAAAGAATAATACATTATATCCTGATTCTGCAGGAACTCAAAGTGGGCCACATACTAGATACCTGTAGTCATAGCTCTCATCTCCCTTTCTATATGCATGAACAATTGGGCAGAATTTTGCTTTACAGTTGCTTCCACCATTTTGGTTCTCTTTGCCATCCTCCATCGTGGATGGCCTTGTTCTGCTGATATATTAGGAATAAAAGGAAAGTCAATGAAGGTAATCCTTTGGAAAGAGAAAGCATTAATCACAGAACTTAGGAGATAGGAAGGACCATAAGGGATTTTTGTCACAAAGAAATTGTGCCAGTCTGTCTCTATGCAGTGTTCAGGAAAGACAGTTAAACAATGCTTGAGAAGTTGTTGTCCAGCCCCTTCTTAAAACCTTCACTGACGAAAAACCCACAATCTCTTAGGTAGACTGTTCCATTATCTAATTGGCTAAATTAGGCTTCCAAGAGATGCCTGGGTATTTGTACTCTCCTATCACAAGCAATTCATAGCTTTTGAGATTTCAGTTATCCACTTTAATAAATCTTAATCTACTTCTAACTGTTTGGTAGCTTGCAGCAAGCTCCTAGCTAGAAATTCTTCCCGTTAACTTGCCCTTTTATCTTGATGCCTTGATGCCTTCAACCCATCAGTCCAGTGGACCTCTATAATTTCCTTTGTGATATGCAATACCACATAACCTCTTTAGTTGTCCGTTCTTATGAAGCAAGATGTAGCCACTAAACTCAATGCTAGATCTGAACGATGCAAGGGAGCTTCTATATACTTTTCAACAAGGAGTCACTTACACTCACAACCTTATTTTTCTCTTGGAAATTGATTGTGGATCATTTCCGTTTAGATTGGTTACAGAGTTCCTACAACATTCTTTGGTTTACTTACTTGTATTTCTGTAATCTTCCTTAAAGCCTGAAGATTTATAACTAACCACCAATATGTATGGATGATCTGCTTTGCTGTAAAGTTTTGCTTTTGATGACATGTTTCTAACTGTTTTACAGAATACCGAACAACAATTCTTATGCTTTGAATAAGTTGTAAATGCTAAATTGTTCTCCTACTTGCTGAGAATTATAAATTCCATATTATTATTCAAGAAGTTTTTGTTTTGATGGATAAGCTTTAATCATGATATTTTGGTCTTCAGTTCACCAATCCTTGTTTTCAAAATTACCAAAACTAAAGGCAGGAAGTTAGAACTTCTGCAATTCTCATTTGTATCTCTTTTCTCAGAAGAAAAATCCAGCTCTATTATAATGCCACCGGAGGAGCAAGAAATTATAGACTAGAATAGACAGCAAAAGTATGTATGTATGTATGTATGTATGTATGTATGTATGTATGTATGTATGTATGTATGTATTTAGCTGCCCATCTTACTACAGGGTAACTCTGGGTGGCTCCACAGACTTCTCTGGAGAGAGAACTTTGCTAGATGGGTTAAATATCAGGAACTACCAGAAATGACTGCAGAACCACTTTCAGTTCTGGGAGATTGGTGAAGTCCCAGAAGGCTAGAGAGAAGAAATGTCCCAGAAGGTCCCAGAAGGCTAGAGTCCCAGAAGGCTAGAGAGAAGAAATGTCAACTCCATTTTCAAAAAGAGGAAGTAGGAGGTCTTGGGAAACTTCACATGCTTCAGTTTGATGTCCATACTGGGCAAGGTTGTTAGATTATAAAATATGTTTGTGAGCAGGTGGATAAGCATACTACAATTAAAGGAGCAAGCGTGAGTTTGTCACAAAGAAATTGTGCCAGCCTACATTTGGTGAAAGGAGGGCTTTTTTCTCCTCACTATCTGCTGCTTGATCACCCCCAGGCCAGGCATCTTTTTTTATGGTAGGCTAGTTTAAAGTGCATCTGGTAAAATGCTGCTTTTAACTTGAATGGATTCGTTTGCCAAGGAATGAATATTTTTTTCGAATATTGTCTTCTTAATGGAAAATATGTAACAAAAGGGTTAAATTTGCTGGAGTGAAATCCGCTACTTTGCCAGAGAAGTTTTGTAAAATACTGAGTATGTGATTGACATGAGATCCTAAATTTAGATCCTAAAATACTGAGTATGTGATTGACATGAGATCCTAAATTTTTAAGAAAAGCTCAAGTCTCTGGAATGCTGAATGCTTCTGCCACCCATAAAAAGTTTGTTTCTTCCTAAATAATGCAATTTTTGTTCCTAATGTCTTTTCTTCAGATATTTTCAAAGGAGAATATAAAATCATTACAATAAATTAACATTCAATATATTAATTTAGAGGAGCCCATTTGATTATGACTTCAGATGTGGCAATTTCCCATTACATTGTTTCCCTGATTAAAACATCCATCCCATAGTTAATTGCCTCTCCAGAAAATATTCAAATAGCCACATTAAATTTGCAAGTTTTCCTATGTGGGACAAAGGATGTATATGATTACATTAGGCACATTATATAGGAAGAAACTCTCCCTTACTACTGTGGTATCAATTAGATATCTGAAGTAATTATTATTCCGAACACAAGTGGCTATGCTATGTCTATCTGTGATGCCTAGTTGGTTTTAATTTGCTGGACTCAGGAACATGTTGACCTCCATCAAAGAAAAAGAACCACATCCACTGGAACAAGATATGATTACAAGTTGTGTATTCTATTAATTGTACTTTGATTACTAATAGGCATACCCAAGGACTCATTTACTGAGATTAATTTGAATAAATAATCAACTTTCAAAATCAAAACTGAATTTTATCTTCTGCAAATTTGAAATACCAGAGCTGATTTTTGAAAATAAAACAAATTAATGAAGTATTGCATTTTAACCTCTAAATGTAATTTCAATTTTACAAAAGGGATTGTATTGGGGAAACAATGACATTGATTTATTTAGGAAATTATACAATTTATTGATACATTATTGAGCTGTGTTTTTTGTTTTATTATTGGGGGGGGGGGGAGAACATGAAAAACTTTGCCAACCATAGAATGAATGTAGTTACAAGATTGCTTTGGATTTTTTTGTGGAAAAATATTCTACTCTAGATGTAAATTCCTTTGTAGCAACCTGTGCCTTTGAACTGGTTCCTTATTGTCACAGTGTAAGGATCTGCCCAGTGTGAATCTCTGGGATCAAAGAGAGTCAATTTGTTTTTGAAAACTGTGTTGCACATATATACTTACACACACACACACACACACACACACACACACACACAATGTGTGTATTAATGCACATGCATGGCTTTGAATGTTTTAATTCCTTTCTGTTTGTTTTTCTGTTTGTGTTTTTTTTTTTCATTTTCTTTTTCATTTTTTTATTTTGTTGTCCTACTTTTCTTTCTTTCAGTGCTATAATAATGAAAATAACATAAAACCTTCACTGGAAACACAAAGAATCAATTTACAGACAAACTATTTACTAAATATAGTACAATCTTCAGCCAACAACTTATATTTAAGGATAGTTTGTTTATTAGTGCTTGCCAATCATAAGTGGGAATTAATTCAAGAAATTGTGGAGCTTTTTAGCATATTGTTGGCATGCATACAATATAGTTCCCTTGCATACCCTTTGAAGGAGTTGGGCCTACAGATCAGGAGGACGAAAGAAGCAAATCATGGGTAGGTGAAAGCCAGGAGTGGCATCTGCCTCTGCTTTCCTCTCTTTCATCCCATTCCAGATTTTCACAGACAAGCATGGCATCTCAGGAAAGGGTTAAAAATGCTTTCTCATAGCTGCCTCCCTAGCCAGCCTTGTGTATTTAAAGTGAATAAAGGTTTAATTACAAAATGATGACAGTGTCATATGGTTTTGGTGATGGTGCGTAGCATCGGCTGCATGCAGAAGAGGAAAGACTGTGAGTAGCAGTGGAAAAGCTTAAAATGCCAAAGACAGTAAAACATCTGTAATGTGCAATTCACTAGTGTTCACTGATTGCTCATGGATTAAAGATTAAAAACTATTCTCTGGCAGATGGGTGCAAGAGAGGAGATTCTTATGAGCACATTTTGCATCTGCATTTCATTCTGCTCTCTTTGTAGGAATTGTGGATGATGGGGAAATAAATTCCAGGGTACGGATGGGCAGACAGGCAGGGAAAAGAAAGCATGGACAAGACTTGGCAAGCTCTTATGCCAGGCAGAGGAATCAGAAAATGGAGGAAAGTCAATATATATGGGGAACTCTGGGTGACCCATTCCCTTCTGCAGCTGTCCTACTAGACTTGCTTGGACCCTCCCTTTGATCAGAAGTGGAAGAGGATGACACACTTCTACTTTTAAGTTGTGCAGAAGCAAGAACTTCCACAGACACTGTTTTCCCCACCTCTGCATATCAAACTTCATTTGCCAAAATGCCTACTTACCAGCTGGTAAATATACAAGAAAAGATAATTTATGAAAAGACAATTCATTTCAGACAAATATGTCTAAGAAATCTGATTTTTGCAAATTGTATGAACTGACTTCATGTATCTCTGCCAAACTAATGAGCAGACTGGAATATCTGTAATTTTATTGTGATGCAGTTACAACTGAAGAAATTGATCAAATGTATTTCAGCATTCACAATTTAAGAGGAATTCTGTTAAAAATGCATACTTAAAAATAATATACATATGACATATTTGAATGTAAAGTGTGCAGGTGTCAATGTAGAAAAATGGGGGAGTAGATTTATAGTAGACTACATGCAAAAATAACATGAACTAGAAAAATGTCTTGCTTGGCATCTTAATTATTATCATATTTATTTTAGCATGATGAATCCATTGCAAAAGTTCAGTTTTCATCAGACTCTCTAAGGAAATGAAATTCCTAGGATAGATAGTGAAATGCATGGAATTTTACTGATTTTTCATAATGAACTATTTATATCTTATCTGTTGTTTGGTAATTGTTAATATTTCTTAGCTTGTTTTTTAAATGCTAGATAAATCAAGATTTGTTAGCTAATTCACAAAATGAAAAAAAGCACATAAGTCAAGGGTTCAAACTGGTGGCTCTATTGAATAGATGAATCACAACTCTAAGAAAAGAAAACTCCTGCAACACATTAATTTCTATAAATGTATATATATTTGTTGATGCTAATCAATAATCAGCTAATGTTGAAAAGATTTCTCCAAGATAGAACAGTGAAACTGCTTTCAGTAATTCTTGTTCTCTATTGTGCAGTGTATCATGTGCAAAATATATTTTTTTTAGCAATACATCCCTTTATCTATCAAGCAGGAAATGGAGAATGAACAAACACGATCAGCTCTGTAAGTTAGAAGAGCAGATAGCATTTATGGGTAGGAGAAGCCTTTGCATCTTTCAGATGGTGTGCCAGTTATACTTATTCATGGACCAGGATGCCTTGCTCACAGTAACTCATGTCCTTGTAAACTCTTAATTAGATTACCAGTAGTCCTTGACTTATAATCACAATTGATCCCAAAATTTCTATTGCTAAGCAACACAGCAGGTAAATGAATTTTGCCCCATTTTACAACTTTCCTTATCACAGTTGTTAAGTGAATCGTTGTTGTTAAGTTAGTAACACAATTATTAACTGAACCTGGCTTCCCCATTGACTTTACTTGTCACATGAGCATGGGACATTGCAACTATCATAAATGCATGCCACTTGTCAAGAATCTTAATTCTGATCACATAACCAAGTGGATGCTTGAGGGGGTCCTAAGTGTGAAAAATGGTCAGGCCACTTTTTTTCAGTGCCACTGTAACTTTGAACAATCATTCGTGGTTGTAGGTCGAGGAGTACCTGCACTGCACCATGCATGGATCTGCCCCTGAAGAGCATTCAGAAATACTCTTCAGTTGGTGCAGAATGTGGATGTGCAAGTAATAAATGGTGCCAGATAAGATATACAGTACATGTAATACCACTTATGTGTGGGTTGCATTGGTTATCAGTTTGTTTTGGGGTGCAAGTCAAAGTGCTGGTTGTCACCTTTACATGACTTGGAACTGGGTTATCTAAAGGACAACCTTTTTCCAAGTCTCTATCCACCCAACTAGATCTAACAGACTTTTAAAATCTGACTTTTAATTTTTTTAAAAAAAATATATTTTATTGTTCTTTTACACTTTAAAAAATATTGATCATAACAGCACTGTAGCATCATTATTATACATATCCATCTCTTGTGAATATTTACTTTAATATACAATACTATACGGTTATATACATTTATCTATAGTTTTCTTATATTAACTATCTTTATTTCCTAATTTGCAGCCAATTATACCACATATCCCAAATTTCATATATCCTGACTCTTCTTTATCTTTTAATTTTAAAGTCAATCTATCCATTTCAGCACAGTCCAAAATTTTTTGAATTACCAATTCATCAGAAGGAATTTTGTTATGCTTCCAACATTACCATATGTTATTCTTGAAGCAGTTAGACTTTTAAAATGTTTTAATGTTTTAATTGTAATACAGTTTTGAATTGTAAGCCTCTTAGAATCATTGACTGAGATAGGCAGCTACAGGAAATGAATGAATGAATGAATGAATGAATCAATCAATCAACCAATCAATCAATCAATCTTACTTTTTGTGCTGCACCTCACACAAGCCACCTTCTCCATAGTTGTGCTGCTGCTGTCAGTCAGGAGAGGTATATTGGAACCAGAATCTCAATCACCTATACAGATTAACAGAGTTCGAAGGGATTTTATTAGAGAGATTCTCAATTATTAGACAGCTTCTCAAGCCTCTCTAGATTTCGTATATCTTAACCAAATTATGTCCCTGCCCCACACTTGAGTGACACACAAGGAGATAATCCTCTACTTCTTTTACAATTTGACTATCCATATGGTTAGTAGCAGTGCATTCCTTGGCACAATTCTTCAAGGCCACATGTTTATCGTATAAGTAGTTAAAATTGCAAAAGAAGGGGTTTTTTGACACATTCTTAATAAGACAGTTATAGAAATCAATAGGAAAAATGATTAGAGTCACTTTGGCTATTTTGTCAAAAATGCACAACTCTGCAGTTCGGTGCTAAACTATTATGAACCTTAAAAGTTGGTGCCCCACATCTTTGTCTGTTTTTTTTTCCCAGAGAAAATAATTTTTTAGCATAGGTTCTAAAATTCATGTTTGTGATTTGGTCCAAATGTTAATGTTTGTAAGAAAAATGAAAAACCCACAAATGGTAAATATGGTGCAAAGTTACACATTTTCTGACAGTCTTAGAATTTCCCACAGATTCCCCATACTTTTTTATTTTGATCTATTTGGGAAATTAGTGCTAAAGAAAAGAGTAGGGAAAAAGAGAATAAAAATGAGCATTTATGTGACTGCTTGTATGTCTGTAGGGAAGATACTCCTGAGTAATCTCCCCAGTACTTCACATTTCCCTCCCTTGCACTTTTCATCTCAAAGACTACTGATTTTAATATTCCAGACATCTTTTTATATTTTTATAGACTTATAGCTGTTGAAGATTAAGATTTTTTTTCTTTGTGGCTTTAAATGTTACTCAACTATATTGGAAGATATGGTGGAGTAAATCTTGAAGCAGATGTTTGTATCTTAATTTTTATGTTGAATTCAAAATTAAATACACCTACTTGATAAGAACAAGCAAAAGAGAACAAGGTAACATGCTCAAATATCTTAAAAGCAATTCTTCACTGATGATCTGCTGGCTCTGAAAGGAACAGTAAGTGATCTGGGTGCTCTTCTATGTGCAAATACATTTCATGTGCTAGATTCTCTGTCTCTTCCCCCACCCCCCAGCAATAATTCGATTCTTTCTTCTCTGAGACTCAGAACAAGTGTGGCCTTTGCTTAGATGACTTGCATTCATTGGATCAGAGTGGAGGGGGGTAACTGCAGAGACCGTTCCAAGGGCTGGTTTGGAATCTGTGACCGATTAGTGCTCAGGTAAAAATCTTCTTCCAGTCAACCTCATTGCTAATAAATTAAATCCAACTAATTCTTTCTAAATTCTCTATATGTAAAAGGGGAGAAAAGAAGTAAAAGGGGAGAGAAGAGAAGCAGGGAAGTGAATAATTTTCATGCCCCTCTGCAAATGGCAATATGTCAATTTTTGATGCATGAGGTAAGGCAGGAAAGGAAGATCAGCTACATGTCAACACTTGCTACTTCACCAAGCTATCAGAGTGCAGATACTGGGACATTCAGCTAGTAGGAGGGTATAAAAGTAAAAGGGTTTCACAAGTTTCAGACACAATCATTTGCTGCCAGAATGGAGATAGCAGAATCAGCCCAGAGGCTGAGACAAGGATAGCCCATTTTATGCCAAGGACTGATGGATACCATGTAAATTTGGCAGTAATGAAAGACTCTAAGGGGGCATGAGATGGAGTAGAACTAAATGAAAGAACTTTTTCACCAACCAAGATCTCTAAACCATCCTATTGCTGCAACTAGAGCAATTGAAGATGGGTTTTTATCACAAAGATCACTCTAATTTGAGAACAAACCTGTGGCTCACTGAATTGAAACTCCATCCTATCAAATCGTATTTATATGAACAGTGAAAGTTCTCCATTCTGACCTCTACATTGTGGCCCTTCACACTAAAAAGAGGGACTCAGGAAAACAGCTCAACCTCCTGTGGCTCAGTAATGAAACAGCAGGAGATAGATTTTTTTTGCTTTTTCCTGGATCAAGAAAATCTGTCACAAACTATTCTGTTCTGCCTTGTATCAAATCTGATGCACAATCCTAGTCAAGAATAGACATTGTTTCCTCCTAATATTAATCCTAAACCTATATTTTGTAATTTCAGTTGTTACTGTTTTTGATTTAAAGAAGATACCTATGGTAAACACCTGGTATTTTTTTAAACAGTACATATTTGTAAGTCTTTGAATGCTCCTCCCATTTTTCACTTTGCTAAATATATCTGGTAATTCTATGAAGTGATGTAAACCTCAGAGGAAAACAAGACAAGTAGAAATAATGTTTGCAGGCATCAATCATTTTTATAACTTCAGCTAATCAGACTCCATCATTTTATGTCTGCTACGAGTTCTCTCTCTCCCTCTTCTCTCATTCTGTTGCTCTCAATGAGAGCTTCTCATGTGTGTAAACCATTAAAAGAAAAATGGATAATAAAACTACAGATGGACAGCCTAATCCTGAACAGGCCTGAATGATTTCAGATTTGGCTGACTGTGTTTAGGTAAGTCTAATTGTTCAGGATCAGATTGGTAGCTAACAAGAAAGAATGTCAGTTTTCAGGATCCATTGGTCACAGAACTGGTGATGGCATGTTGCCCCTTTATTTAAAATTCTACTTTGTGATGTGTGCTTAGTGGTGAATCTAAGGTGGTTTCATTGAGCATCAAATAAAGATTAGGAATATTATTTATTTAATTGATTGATTAAAAAATATATGGCAGTCCATCATGTACAATATAACCCTGGGTAGCTAACAACAGTAACATAGAAAAATAAAGCAAGAATCCAAGAGAATGAAAACATCATGCACAACCAAGGTACCATGCCATTTCCATGCTAAGAGCACATGTGGTGGGCTCAACAATCTTCTGGCCCAGTGCCTGGGGAAGAGCAATTCATGGCCTACTGGAAGGCCAAGACAGCAAAAGCCCTTTGGATCTCAGGGAAGGCTGTTCCATGCAGCATGTACTACTACCAAAAAGTCTACTTCCTAGCTCCCTCAGATGACCTTGTTTAATGGCATCCATCTGGAGCATGTCCAGCCTACCCAATCTGATGGGATGGGCAGACGCCTCAAGGAAAGGCAGTACATAAAATAACCTGGGCCCATGCTCTATAGGGCTTTAAAGGTGATAATCAGCAGCTTGAATTGCACATGAAATTAAGAGCCAGGGCTTCTCATGCAATAGTATGTAACAGGGTGCCTAGTATTGTCTGTAGCATTCTTTTTCCTTTTCCTTTTTAAATTACTTTTTGGTATCTTAATTTTTGTTAAACTGGGTTTGCTTATATTTTCCCTTTTATTAATACACACACACACACACACACACACACACACACACACACACACACACACACACCTCCCAAATATTTTTACGCTTGTAATACTGATATTCTAAAATATAATTGATGCTGACAGAAATACCTTTCTGTTTTCTTTATTTCTAATACTGTATATTTTCTAAAGGGGCAGCATGACCCAGTGGTTAAAATGCTGGATTTGGGGATTGGAAAGCCAAGAACCCTGGTTCAAGACTTCGGCGTCATGAGATAGAGGTGAGTGCTCATCTTCACCTAGGTCCTGCCAACCTAGCAGTTCGAAAGCAGGTAAATGCGAGTAGATAAACAAGTACCACTTTGGTGGGGAGGAAACAGCATTCCACAATGTCATGCTAGCCACATATCTTTGGACAGTGCTGGCTCATGGCCTTAAAACAGACCCGAATACCGCCCCCTAGAGTCAGCAATGACCAGAGGAGTAAAATCCACAGGGATTCCTTTCCTTTCTTTCCATATATTTTCTAAACATTGGAATGCCAATTATTTTAATTAATACCATGAGTCTCATTGTACTGAAATTATAGAATGTGTTAAGATTTATAACAATATAATAAAAAAAGAAGGAATCTGTCCACACTGCTACATTCTGGATCAGGTGAAGTTGCCAGTTAGTCTTCAAGGGCAGCCATGTGTAAAGTGTATTGAAGTAGTCAGATGGGAAATGGCTAAGGCCTTCTGATCCAGGGGTGGGCACAGTTGGGACACTACATGGATATGTGCAAATTAAGTACCAGCTCTGACCAGGGAATTCTACTACTCACCATGCCTCTCAGTAGATTCCCACCTAAATGGACAGAGGAAGCTTGGACTTTTTATGAGGACACTCATGAAGAACTGTCCTCCCACCAGGACTGCCATCTTAGGATTTCATGGCAATTCTGATGATCATGATTGATGCATTCCATCAAAAGTAAACAATTTGATCAGGATTTTATTCGTTTGGGGCAAAAAGACCATAGTCTGATTCTAGGGGATTTTCACTTTTCCCCTTTGTAATGGTCAGATTGCTTCCATTTGAAATTTATACTTGTAGCAACTGTTCTTCTCTGCAGAGATAGAGGCCCCGTTAGAATTTTCTGTGAGTGAGTGAAGTTGCCGAGGCAAGTGACCAGGAGAGGCTGACAATCAGGACAAGGGACAGAGTGAGAAACCCTGAGATGTCGGACCAGTGAGGGCAGGGAGACACCAACTTGTCTGGGAAAAAGGCAAAGAGAGATCTGGACTCTTGCAGCCCCTTCAGGGACAGTACTACATAACTTTTTGGTAAGATAGAAAAATATGGAGTAGACAGAATCATCACCAGATGGATTCATAACTGGTTGACAAACCACACGCAGCATATAGTCCTCAATAGAACAACATCTACGAGGAGGCTTATATATAGTGGGGTACCCGAAAGATTCTGTTTTAGGCACAATAGTCTTCAACATCTTCATAAATGTTTTAGATGTGAGAATATAAGAACTAATTTGAAGACAACACCAAACTGGGGGGAAAAACCCAACATTTTAGAAGACTGGCTCAAGATCTAGAAAGATGTTGACAGACCTGAATACTGGGCCCTATCCAACAAAACATAATTCAGTGGTTAGAAAAGTAAGTTTTTACATTTAGGCAAGAAAAAAACAAATCACAGGTACAGAATAGCTCAACAGCAGTAACTGTGAGAGGAATCTCAGAGACCTAGTGGACAACCACTTAAGTGAAACCCTGATGGTGCAGTGGTTAGGATGCAATATTGCCAGCAAACTCTGCCCACAACCTGGAGTCTCATCCTGACGAGGTTCAAAGTTCATTCACCCTTACACCCTTCCTAGGTTAGTAAAATGAGGACACAAATTGCTGGGAGCAATATGCTGATAGTGTAAACCTCCCAGAGAGTGTTATAAAGCACTGTGGGGTGGTATATAAGTCCAAGTGCTATTGCTGTTGCTATAGCTAATTATAACCTGCCAAAAAAGTCAATGAGGTCCAATGTTTCATCAACAAAGAAATAGCATCAAGATCATGTGAAGTATTAGTACTGCTATATACTGCTTTAGAAAGACCACACTTGGGCTAATACTGTATCCAATTTTGGTTATTGTGATACCTCCCCCACTTCTCAAGATATTGAGAAGTACAGAGAAGTAGGCAAATGTTATTAAAATGTATTTGAGAATATCTGTATTAAGAGAAAGTTAAAGAAAATTATGTACTAGTTTAAAGATAAATTTTATGTTTTAAAAAGGATGTTTATAAAAGAAAAAAATGTATAAGGGCAGTTTGGAGGGGAGGGATCTAAATTTAATGCTTGATATTAAGAAGTCAAAGAAAAAGATGCATTATAAAGTTTTGACTTAAAAAGTACTTCAAAAAAGGTGAAAAAAGAGAGGTTTGGGGGGGGTTAAGGTCAAAGAGTTTGAAAGAATGAAATGAATTTTGATAATAAAAATGGTGACAGTTTACAAAGATTATTAGGTGAAAATAGAAATACATGCTATTTCCATAGCAAGGAAGATAAAGCAGGAATGATTAAATTGATTATTATATTCAAAGAGGAAAATATATTCAAATATGTTTTTTGCTTGGATATCTGTTCTGGATTTTGTGCTTGTGATGAAAAAAAAAGAAACTTTGACTTTGGTTTTGTTGATCAGAAAGATTTCTCGTTATAGAAATGGCTAGTTATATAAATGGGTAAAAGCAAAAAGCTGAGGCAGAAGTGTTTTTATCTTGTACTGTGCTAAGAACAGTTGGAAACCAACACCTTTTTTTTCTCTCTCTCTCACACCTGTATCTCACACCTTCTTTTCTCTGCTCCTTTTCCTTCTGTTAATTTTCTATTTCTATTTTTTATTTTATATAATTAAAAGAGAAATACACACACACACACATATATCTATATCTATATCTATCTATCTATCTATCTATCTATCTATCTATCTATCTATCTATCTATCTATCTATCTATCTATCTATCTATCTATCTACCTATATGAAGGAGTGCAGAGAAGAGCAACAAAGATTATTAGAGGGCTGGAGGCTAAAACATATAATGAACAGTTGCAGAAGCTAGTACAGTATCTCCAGTCTAACGAAGAGAAGGATTAGCGGTGACATGATAGTAGTCTTCCAATATTTGTGGGGCTGTCTCAAAGAAGAGGTAATCAACCTATTCTCCAAAGTACTTGAAGGCAGGAGAAGAAGCAACAGATGGAAACTTATCAAAGAGAGATCCAACCTAAAATTTAGGAGAAATTTCCCATAGTGAAAACAATTAATCAGTGGAATGTGTTGCCTTCAAAAGTTGTGGGTGTTTTATCACTGGAGGTTTTAAAAAAGAGATTGGATCCCCTTTTATCCAAAATGGTATAAGGTGTCTTGCCTGAGCAGCGCTTTGGACTAGAAGACCTCCAAAGTCCCTTCCAACTCTGTTATTTTGTTGGTATTTTAATGCCTAAGTACCTCAAGATAGTCTGATTGAAGTGTTGTTTGAAGTTGATAGAAGTGTTGTTTCAGTTGATTGAAACAACACTTCATTGATGATTGAGATGTATTATTGTTCAGCAGAAATAGACCCAACAAAAAGTGATGTGAAGTGATTCTGGAATTAGGTAAAAAAGTCAGATGGCTATGGACAAATTCATGTCTGAGAATATGGAATTCCTGTTGAATTCATTATATAAGAAATATAAAACATGCTATTGGCCATCTATCCAAGCAAATGAAATAGACAATGCCTTTCAAAATCAATTCACAAATACTCAAGAGGAAACTTAGTGGATGGAGGGAACAGCAGTAATAGGAGATTGACAAATACCATGTTTGAATATGGCACTGTAGTACTCCCGTAAAACATTGGATAAGTGAATCCCAAGATTAAAGTCTCCAATAGATGGAAATTAGCTTTGGTTTCCACATAGAGCTTCTGCTGAGTAATTCCAATAAGAAAGGCAAAACTGCTAATCTAGATTGCACCTTTGTATTTGCTTCAAGGATTAATAGGAAGGTGACTTTAGTTCCTAGATAATTTCTGAATTGTTGACAAGACCAGGTGATCATGATGGAACCTTGTTCTCAACTGGACAAAGTGATTCTCTCTTCAATAAAACTATGATACTTGCTCATGGCAACAGGAGAAGAAGGAAATAGAAGAAATCTGGACTCTTAGATGATCTTTCCCAAACTTTCCTTTCTGCAGTGAACATGTATTAAGACCCATTTAGGGAGGAAATAAATATGTAATTTAGATAAACTGCCTGTATTTGATTTTGTTTAGATTCTGTTGGTAAGGGTTACCTTCCCTCTGTAAATTTTCCTCCCAATAACTCCTTTTTATACCTAGTTATTTGGCTTCATAGAGAACCAGTTGGATGCAGTAGTGAAGGCATCAGGTAAGAAACTGTGAAACAGTGAGTGGGCATGAAGCCAGCTAGGTAACCTTGGGCCAGTTACTTTCTCTCAGCCTTAGAAAGGAGACAATGGCAAATCCCTTCTGAAAAATCTTCCCTAGACAATTGCAGGGACTTGCTCAAGTAGTCTTCAAGAACTGGACGTGAGTGAACAGAAGGGGGAAAAAAATCTTCCTCTTATAAGGTGGTGGTTGGAGGGGGTATTTAGAATCGGCTCCAGTTCCAGATCGTTAATTTAGCATCTTCAAATTTAAATCTCTTGAATGCTCAGTCTTACTGAAGTAATTCTTTAATAAAGTTCATCAGAAACTCCAAGGAGAGTATGAACAGACCAGACTAGAACCTAAGTGGAAACAAGATTATTTGAGTCATGTCTTTTTTTCTAGCTCTGATTTCAAGTGTTATCCATCTATCTTTAACTCAGCACAACAACAATGGCAGCATAACATCTGTGACCCTTTGTCAATCCCCATTCTACTCCACTGTCTGTTCTGGGAGTTCTGAGCTATTGCCAAATGGTATTGTTTTCCTTTGTGAATATGCCATTTGCTACAGGAAGGCAACTGATTCTCTCTTCTAGTGTTGCTGTTCTTCTCTTTCAGTATGTCACCAGCAGGTAGGGGATACCTGATACTGTAGAAGGACTGTGATGGGCTGGCTTTTAGGGGAAGACAACAGAGCAGAAATGGTCCCAGAGACGTGAAAGGTAGACTCTGCCATGATTGCATAACTAACTAGATTCTGCTGATAAGGAGAACTAAAACTGAATAATTGTTGAGTTATCCACATCTCTTCCTTTGGGGAGGGGAAAGGAATTGAGATAGTAGAAAGTAACATATAAGGAAAGTAACAAGTAAGCAACAAAATCCCAATCCCACATTTGGCATTTTTTCTGGAAAACACAATGGAGAAAGGTGAAGCTGCTAACCCTATGGAAAAGCTGTGTTTCAGACCAATGGGAAATGGCATACCTGAACCTCACAGCAATCCTAAAACAAACATTGATTCTACCCATAACTGATCAGATGACTTTATGCCTAGGGAATAAGTGGTCAAGATTGATAGATGTTCTATCCTTGGATAGGAATAAGGAGAAAATCCTACTTTTTAAAATCAATATAGCTAATGATGACTTAAATTTATTTCACTTTGTGGTTATGTCCAAAGGTGAAAATTAGCATTGTCATGGCTTGATTGTACTGTGGTTAACCACAAATGAGTACAGATTCAAATCAATAAGTACACATAGATTGGGCCCATTTTATGACCAATTGATTCACTTTTTCTGATTCTTTCACAGGGACCAAAAACATTTGGTAAAAAACCAGAATTAACCACCCCCACCTTAGAAAGAAAAAAAATATTATAAGAGAGAGCATGCCACAGAGAAGTATTGGCAGATTAAGACACATAGAGTGTCTCTTGTCATCTGCATGTTTTTACAGAGCCTGTCAAACCCGTCTATCTCTCTGTTTCACCAAGCAAAGAATAATGAGACACAGCAGGAGAAAGATCAATTGGAAGAAGAGGACAGTGTGGCAGATTTAATTAATGATTGTATATTAAAATGTTTGTTTACAGAAATGAACAAATACCAGAGGTCTGGTGTTAATTAATTTACAGTATTTTTCTCTTGATCCTTCTGCTGTGTCAGCAATTGTAGAGGTAGCTCAATGCAGGTAAGTCACTTTAGATTTTAGCATCTTTTTTGAGAACCACTGGAATGTTGACCAAAATCCATATGCAATGGAACTTGTAGAAATGTGTAAAAAGGAATGTCATTTATGAGGTTTCTTATATATTGTGTGAGTATCTAAGGAATCTGCTCTTACAGACTTACAAATAGAATCAATATGTAAACAATTCACTTCTTTTTCTGCAAACCCTAGGCATACTACACTCCAATAACAATAACTGCAGTCAAAAAGGATACTTAGCGATTTAGCCAAAAGTTTCGACATACAGCATTCTGGGATCCTTTGGGAAATTAACACCAACAACAACGTTACCTTTATATCTCTTAGGGTCCTTGGTTAGGCCTAAGTTTTTACCAGTCCCAAACTGAATTGAATTGAAGATTAAATATTATATAATAACAACAACAATAACAACGCCCCCCCAGGGCTTGTGTGCTCGCTTAATGAGCCAGATTAAACTTGCCCCAGAGCCATTTAATCAATGGTGAAAACAAATCAAATGAATTCTATGCCAGATTGAGTATCACCCAGATCAACAAGACTCACATTAAATACTATGGCTTCTGGGTGTTCAGTAAAAAATATGTCACAGGTCTCAGCTCCCTCTGCTAGGCAACCAGGGCATAAAGTTGAAGCAACTGGAAGATGAATGAAAAAAGTGAAAAATCTGGACAAAGGAAGAAAATTATTCAGTTATGGAAGCTTATTATCAATCTGAACCAACAAAGCGTAGTTTTCAAAAGTGCATGTTCAAGATTTGGAAGGAGAATCACTGACTATGGAAATCAATGAACAAAGACTTGTGGATCAGAGGCATGTTATTTTAAAGCACAAGTTCTTCACTACTGCAGAATTACAAGAGATTGCAAGCAGAGCAATGCAAGATCAAGGTACAAATATAAATGGTAATAGGGATAATTTATCTCAGAACCACTGAACTACAGTAGTATATCTTTTAAAAGATCCTGGAGCACTGGGGAACTCCTAGAGGACTGGAAAAGAGCTTATGTAGTTCCCATCTTCAAAAAAAAAAAAAAAAATAGATGGGGAAACCACAAACATAACAGCCCAACCTCAATACCTGAGAAGATACCTGCCAGCTTGGAGGCTTCCCTTGGGCCTCTGGGAGGATGAGGAATCGGCCTCCCCTGGGGTCTGGAGGCCTTCCAGAAGTTCAGAAATGGGCCTGTGATGACCCAGGGTGGGATACAAAACAAACACAATCACAGAAAACAGGTGAAGCCCCTTTTATTCTTTCACTTTGCTTCCAAGCTCGAATATTCTTAAAGGAAGGCAAAAAACTCCCACACAAACAGTTACAAGAAGAAGGAAAAAGCAACACAAACCAGGCAAGATAAGGGCTGGATAACACATACTGGAAAGAACACCAAAGTCAGAGAGAAACCATAAACTAGAGATATTTCCACGCTTTGTTTCCAGCGTTCGCCCATAGGCATGTCCATCCTCTTGTTCAGTTGTCACAGCTGCAGCCCATGAAGAGGATCAAGGCCCTCTCCTCCCGAGTAGACCATGTCTCTCCCTTATCCTGTCCTCCCTGTGTGCCCTAGGATGGATAGGGATGGGCCTGGGTCCTCCTGACTGCTCAGCCAGCCCTTCCCTTCATCCCTGCCCTTCCCCAGCCTCCACCACAACCTCTGGAGCCACACTTCCACTTCCTGTTGGCTGTTCCTCCTCTCCCTCAGAGTCAATCTCCACCAGTGACATGACAGGGCTTGTTTTCCAGATTCCGGAGGGCCTCCAGACCCTGCAGGAGGCCATTTTTGCCTTCCCAGAGGCCCAAGGGAATCCTCTGGCCCAGTGGTGGGATTCAATTTTTTTTTAATACTGGTTCTGTGGGCGTGGCTTAATGGGCATGGCAGGGTAAGGATACTGTAAAATCTCCAGTCAGAGGTGGTATTTACTGGTTCTCTGAACTACTCAAAATTTCCACTACCAGTTCTCCAGAACTGGTCAGAACCTGCTGAATACCACCTCTGCTCTGACCCTGGGGAAGGCGAAAAACAGCCCTCCCGAAAGTTCTGGAAGTCTGGAAATGGGCCTGTTTCTGGCTTCTGGAGGGCCTCTGTGCCCTGGGGAGGTCATTTTCACCCTTCAGAGGCCCAAGGGAAGCCTCTAGACCCTTGGGAAGGAGAAAAATGACCTTCCCAGAAGTTCCAGAAGTCCAAAACGGGCCTTTTTCTGGATTCCAGAGTGCCTCCAGACTCCGGGGAGGCCATTTTCACCCTCCCAGAGGCTCGAGGGAAGCCTCCAGGACCCTGGGAAAAGGAAAAAAAAAATGGTCCTCCCAGAAGTTCTGGTAGGCCACGCCCACCATGGCCATGCCCACCCAGCACCTAAGCAGTGAACCAGTTGCTGGGATTTTTGAATCCACCCCTGGATAGCGCCCAGTGTTCAAGTCTGTCAAGATCCTTCTGTATCTTAAGCTTATCTTCTGGGGTGCTAGCTTGGTGTCATCTGCAAATTTGATGAGTTCCCCATCTATCTCCTCATCCAAATAATTGATGAAGATTTTGAAAAGTACTGGACCTATAACTGGAAGAAAAATCCAGCTCTATTATAATGCCACCGAGGAGCAAGAAATTATAGACTAGAATAGACAGCAAAAGTATGTATGTATGTATGTATGTATGTATGTATGTATGTATGTATGTATGTATGTATTTAGCTGCCCATCTTACTACAGGGTAACTCTGGGTGGCTCCACAGACTTCTCTGGAGAGAGAACTTTGCTAGATGGGTTAAATATCCAGGAACTACCAAAATGACTGCAGAACCACTTTCAGTTCTGGGAGATTGGTGAAGTCCCAGAAGGCTAGAGAGAAGAAATGTCCCAGAAGGTCCCAGAAGGCTAGAGTCCCAGAAGGCTAGAGAGAAAGAAATGTCAACTCCATTTTCAAAAAGAGGAAGTAGGAGGTCTTGGAAACTTCACATGCTTCAGTTTGATGTCCATACTGGGCAAGGTTGTTAGATTATAAAATATGTTTGTGAGCAGGTGGATAAGCATACTACAATTAAAGGAGCAGCGTGAGTTTGTCACAAAGAAATTGTGCCAGCCTACATTTGGTGAAAGGAGGGCTTTTTTCTCCTCACTATCTGCTGCTTGATCACCCCCAGGTCCAGGCATCTTTTTTATGGTAGGCTTGTTTAAAGTGCATCTGGTAAAATGCTGCTTTTAACTTGAATGGATTCGTTTGCCAAGGAATGAATATTTTTTCCGAATATTGTCTTCTTAATGGAAAATATGTAACAAAAGTGTTAAATTTGCTGGAGTGAAATCCGCTACTTTGCCAGAGAAGTTTTGTAAAATACTGAGTATGTGATTGACATGAGATCCTAAATTTAGATCCTAAAATACTGAGTATGTGATTGACATGAGATCCTAAATTTTTTAAGAAAAGCTCAAGTCTCTGGAATGCTGAATGCAAGGACTAGATGTAGTGATTCATACTTCTGCCACCCATAAAAAGTTTGTTTCTTCCTAAATAATGCAATTTTTGTTCCTAATGTCTTTTCTTCAGATATTTTCAAAGGAGAATATAAAATCATTACAATAAATTAACATTCAATATATTAATTTAGAGGAGCCCATTTGATTATGACTTCAGATGTGGCAATTTCCCATTACATTGTTTCCCTGATTAAAACATCCATCCCATAGTTAATTGCCTCTCCAGAAAATATTCAAATAGCCACATTAAATTTGCAAGTTTTCCTATGTGGGACAAAGGATGTATATGATTACATTAGGCATTATATAGGAAGAAACTCTCCCTACTACTGTGGTATCAATTAGATATCTGAAGTAATTATTATTCTGAACATGGAAGTGGCTATGCTATGTCTATCTGTGATGCCTAGTTGGTTTTAATTTGCTGGACTCAGGAACATGTTGACCTCCATCAAAGAAAAAGAACCACATCCACTGGAACAAGATATGATTACAAGTTGTGTATTCTATTAATTGTACTTTGATTACTAATAGGCATACCCAAGGACTCATTTACTGAGATTAATTTGAATAAATAATCAACTTTCAAAATCAAAACTGAATTTTATCTTCTGCAAATTTGAAATACCAGAGCTGATTTTTGAAAATAAAACAAATTAATGAAGTATTGCATTTTAACCTCTAAATGTAATTTCAATTTTACAAAAGGGATTGTATTGGGGAAACAATGACATTGATTTATTTAGGAAATAACTTTGGTAGGACATTTAGGATTTGGACTTGTTTAATACTTATCCTGTTTTAGTTTAATTTTCATTCAATTCTTATATCAGAGTATATTCATTAACTAGCAGAGACATGGTTAACAAAGTAAGCATGGCAACAGACCAGCCGATGGGAGCGGACAACCTGGGTGTGGTTTGGCTCTGTATTCTTTGCTGAGAATTGAAAATGAAACTAGACTTACTTGCTTGCTGAAACTGATATCTTCTCTGAGCTGCTGTTGCTTGTGTTTTTGTGCTTATATTACATTGAAAGAAGCTACAAATGGTATTGTAAACTTTACTTCAAATGTTAAGTTTATAAAGAAGTTAATGATCCTGCTGATTCAGTCATCTGTGTGTTTTCTGGACTTGAATTTTTGCTGCAAAATCTAACATATTGACATGATTTGGGAAACAGAAATCTTGTTTAAATATGTTAGCATGCTGTTCAGTTATTTGCTGAAAACTTGGAATCATGATACAATTATACAA
Organism: Notechis scutatus; assembly: GCF_049901735.1. Taxonomy (NCBI): domain Eukaryota; kingdom Metazoa; phylum Chordata; class Lepidosauria; order Squamata; family Elapidae; genus Notechis; species Notechis scutatus. The sequence continues at coordinate 84,704,211 of NC_142012.1, forward strand.
TTTATTGATACAATTCATGAAAAACTTTGCCAACCATAGAATGTAGTTACAAGATTGCTTTGGATTTTTTTGTGGAAAAATATTCTACTCTAGATGTAAATTCCTTTGTAGCAACCTGTGCCTTTGAACTGGTTCCTTATTGTCACAGTGTAAGGATCTGCCCAATGTGAATCTCTGGGATCAAAGAGAGTCAATTTGTTTTTGAAAACTGTGTTGCACATATATACTTACATACATACACACACACACACACACACAATGTGTGTATTAATGCACATGCGTGGCTTTGAATGTTTTAATTCCTTTCTGTTTGTTTTTCTGTTTGTGTTTTTTTTTTCATTTTCTTTTTCATTTTTTTATTTTGTTGTCCTACTTTTCTTTCTTTCAGTGCTATAATAATGAAAATAACATAAAACCTTCACTGGAAACACAAAGAATCAATTTACAGACAAACTATTTACTAAATATAGTACAATCTTCAGTCAACAACTTATATTTAAGGATAGTTTGTTTATTAGTGCTTGCCAATCATAAGTGGGAATTAATTCAAGAAATTGTGGAGCTTTTTAGCATATTGTTGGCATGCATACAATATAGTTCCCTTGCATACCCTTTGAAGGAGTTGGGCCTACAGATCAGGAGGACGAAAGAAGCAAATCATGGGTAGGTGAAAGCCAGGAGTGGCATCTGCCTCTGCTTTCCTCTCTTTCATCCCATTCCAGATTTTCACAGACAAGCATGGCATCTCAGGAAAGGGTTAAAAATGCTTTCTCATAGCTGCCTCCCTAGCCAGCCTTGTGTATTTAAAGTGAATAAAGGTTTAATTACAAAATGATGACAGTGTCATATGGTTTTGGTGATGGTGCGTAGCATCGGCTGCATGCAGAAGAGGAAAGACTGTGAGTAGCAGTGGAAAAGCTTAAAATGCCAAAGACAGTAAAACATCTGTAATGTGCAATTCACTAGTGTTCACTGATTGCTCATGGATTAAAGATTAAAAACTATTCTCTGGCAGATGGGTGCAAGAGAGGAGATTCTTATGAGCACATTTTGCATCTGCATTTCATTCTGCTCTCTTTGTAGGAATTGTGGATGATGGGAAATAAATTCCAGGGTACGGATGGGCAGACAGGCAGGAAAAGAAAGCATGGACAAGACTTGGCAAGCTCTTATGCCAGGCAGAGGAATCAGAAAATGGAGGAAAGTCAATATATATGGGGAACTCTGGGTGACCCATTCCATTCTGCAGCTGTCCTACTAGACTTGCTTGGACCCTCCCTTTGATCAGAAGTGGAAGAGGATGACACACTTCTACTTTTAAGTTGTGCAGAAGCAAGAACTTCCACAGACACTGTTTTCCCCACCTCTGCATATCAAACTTCATTTGCCAAAATGCCTACTTACCAGCTGGTAAATATACAAGAAAAGATAATTTATGAAAAGACAATTCATTTCAGACAAATATGTCTAAGAAATCTGATTTTTGCAAATTGTATGAACTGACTTCATGTATCTCTGCCAAACTAATGAGCAGACTGGAATATCTGTAATTTTATTGTGATGCAGTTACAACTGAAGAAATTGATCAAATGTATTTCAGCATTCACAATTTAAGAGGAATTCTGTTAAAAATGCATACTTAAAAATAATATACATATGACATATTTGAATGTAAAGTGTGCAGGTGTCAATGTAGAAAAATGGGGGAGTAGATTTATAGTAGACTACATGCAAAAATAACATGAACTAGAAAAATGTCTTGCTTGGCATCTTAATTATTATCATATTTATTTTAGCATGATGAATCCATTGCAAAAGTTCAGTTTTCATCAGACTCTCTAAGGAAATGAAATTCCTAGGATAGATAGTGAAATGCATGGAATTTTACTGATTTTTCATAATGAACTATTTATATCTTATCTGTTGTTTGGTAATTGTTAATATTTCTTAGCTTGTTTTTTAAATGCTAGATAAATCAAGATTTGTTAGCTAATTCACAAAATGAAGAAAAGCACATAAGTCAAGTGCTCAAACTGCTGGCTCTATTGAATAGATGGATCACAATTCTAAGAAGAAGAAAAACTCCTGCAACACATTAATTTCTATAAATGTATATATTTGTTGATGCTAATCAATAATCAGCTAATGTTGAAAAGATTTCTCCAAGATAGAACAGTGAAACTGCTTTCAGTAATTCTTGTTCTCTATTGTGCAGTGTATCATGTGCAAAATATTTTTTTAGCAATACATCCCTTTATCTAACAAGCAGGAAATGGAGAATGAACAAACACGATCAGCTCTGTAAGTTAGAAGAGCAGATAGCATTTATGGGTAGGAGAACCCTTTGCATCCTTCAGATGGTGTGCCAGTTATACTTATTCATGGACCAGGATGCCTTGCTCACAGTAACTCATGTCCTTGTAAACTCTTAATTAGATTACCAGTAGTCCTTGACTTATAATCACAATTGATCCCAAAATTTCTATTGCTAAGCAACACAGCAGGTAAATGAATTTTGCCCCATTTTACAACTTTCCTTATCACAGTTGTTAAGTGAATCGTTGTTGTTAAGTTAGTAACACAATTATTAACTGAGTCTGGCTTCCCCATTGACTTTACTTGTCACATGAGCATGGGACATTGCAACTATCATAAATGCACGCCACTTGTCAAGAATTTGAATTCTGATCACATAACCAAGGGGATGCTTGAGGGGGTCCTAAATGTGAAAAATGGTCAGGCCACTTTTTTCAGTGCCACTGTAACTTTGAACAATCATTCATGTTTGTAGGTCGAGGAGTACCAGCACTGCACCATGCATGGATCTGCCCCTGAAGAGCATTCAGAAATGCTCTTCAGTTGGTGCAGAATGTGGATGTGCAAGTAATAAATGGTGCCAGATAAGATATACAGTACATGTAATACCACTTATGTGTGGGTTGCATTGGTTATCAGTTTGTTTTGGGGTGCAAGTCAAAGTGCTGGTTGTCACCTTTACATGACTTGGAACTGGGTAATCTAAAGGACAACCTTTTTCCAAGTCTCTATCCACCCAACTAGATCTAACAGACTTTTAAAATCTGACTTTTAATTTTTTTTAAAAAAATATATTTTATTGTTCTTTTACACTTTAAAAAATATTGATCATAACAGCACTGTAGCATCATTATTATACATATCCATCTCTTGTGAATATTTACTTTAATATACAATACTATACGGTTATATACATTTATCTATAGTTTTCTTATATTAACTATCTTTATTTCCTAATTTGCAGCCAATTATACCACATATCCCAAATTTCATATATCCTGACTCTTCTTTATCTTTTAATTTTAAAGTCAATCTATCCATTTCAGCACAGTCCAAAATTTTTTGAATTACCAATTCATCAGAAGGAATTTTGTTATGCTTCCAACATTACCATATGTTATTCTTGAAGCAGTTAGACTTTTAAAATGTTTTAATGTTTTAATTGTAATAGTTTTGAATTGTAAGCCTCTTAGAATCATTGACTGAGATAGGCAGCAATGAATGAATGAATGAATGAATGAATCAATCAATCAATCAATCAACCAATCAATCAATCAATCTTACTTTTTGTGCTGCACCTCACACAAACCACCTTCTCCATAGTTGTGCTGCTGCTGTCAGTCAGGAGAGGTATATTGGAACCAGAATCCCAATCAGATTAACAGAGTTCGAAGGGATTTTATTAGAGAGATTCTCAATTATTAGACAGCTTCTCAAGCCTCTCTAGATTTCGTATATCTTAACCAAATTATGTCCCTGCCCCACACTTGAGTGACACACAAGGAGATAATCCTCTACTTCTTTTACAATTTGACTATCCATATGGTTAGTAGCAGTGGATTCCTTGGCACAATTCTTCAAGGCCACATGTTTATCGTATAAGTAGTTAAAATTGCAAAAGAAGGGGGTTTTTGACACATTCTTAATAAGACAGTTATAGAAATCAATAGGAAAAATGATTAGAGTCACTTTGGCTGTTTTGTCAAAAATGCACAACTCTGCAGTTCAGTGCTAAACTATTATGAACCTTAAAAGTTGGTGCCCCACATCTTTGTCTGTTTTTTTTTTCCAGAGAAAATAATTTTTTAGCATAGGTTCTAAAATTCATGTTTGTGATTTGGTCCAAATGTTAATGTTTGTAAGAAAAATGAAAAACCCACAAATGGTAAATATGGTGCAAAGTTACACATTTTCTGACAGTCTTAGAATTTCCCACAGATTCCCCATACTTTTTTATTTTGATCTATTTGGGAAATTAGTGCTAAAGAAAAGAGTAGGGAAAAAGAGAATAAAAATGAGCATTTATGTGACTGCTTGTATGTCTGTAGGGAAGATACTCCTGAGTAATCTCCCCAGTACTTCACATTTCCCTCCCTTGCACTTTTCATCTCAAAGACTACTGATTTTAATATTCCAGACATCTTTTTATATTTTTATAGACTTATAGCTGTTGAAGATTAAGATTTTTTTCTTTGTGGCTTTAAATGTTACTCAACTATATTGGAAGATATGGTGGAGTAAATCTTGAAGCAGATGTTTGTATCTTAATTTTTATGTTGAATTCAAAATTAAATACACCTACTTGATAAGAACAAGCAAAAGAGAACAAGGTAACATGCTCAAATATCTTAAAAGCAATTCTTCACTGATGATCTGCTGGCTCTGAAAGGAACAGTAAGTGATCTGGGTGCTCTTCTATGTGCAAATACATTTCATGTGCTAGATTCTCTGTCTCTTCCCCTACCCCCCAGCAATAATTCGATTCTTTCTTCTCTGAGACTCAGAACAAGTGTGGCCTTTGCTTAGATGACTTGCATTCATTGGATCAGAGTGGAGGGGGGTAACTGCAGAGACCGTTCCAAGGGCTGGTTTGGAATCTGTGACTGATTAGTGCTCAGGTAAAAATCTTCTTCCAGTCAACCTCGTTGCTAATAAATTAAATCCAACTAATTATTTCTAAATTCTCTATATGTAAAAGGGGAGAAAAGAAGTAAAAGGGGAGAGAAGAGAAGCAGGGAAGTGAATAATTTTCATGCCCCTCTGCAAATGGCAATATGTCAATTTTTGATTCATGAGGTAAGGCAGGAAAGGAAGATCAGCTACATGTCAACACTTGCTACTTCACCAAGCTATCAGAGTGCAGAGTGCAGATACTGGGACATTCAGCTAGTAGGAGGGTATAAAAGTAAAAGGGTTTCACAAGTTTCAGACACAATCATTTGCTGCCAGAATGGAGATAGCAGAATCAGCCCAGAGGCTGAGACAAGGATAGCCCATTTTATGCCAAGGACTGATGGATACCATGTAAATTTGGCAGTAATGAAAGACTCTAAGGGGGGAATGAGATGGAGTAGAACTAAATGAAAGAACTTTTTCACCAACCAAGATCTCTAAACCATCCTATTGCTGCAACTAGAGCAATTGAAGATGGGCTTTTATCACAAAGATCACTCTAATTTGAGAACAAACCTGTGGCTCACTGAATTGAAACTCCATCCTATCAAATCGTATTTATATGAACAGTGAAAGTTCTCCATTCTGACCTCTACATTGTGGCCCTTCACACTAAAAAAAGGGACTCAGGAAAACAGCTCAACCTCCTGTGGCTCAGTAATGAAACAGCAGGAGATAGATGTTTTTTGCTTTTTCCTGGATCAAGAAAATCTGTCACAAACTATTCTGTTCTGCCTTGTATCAAATCTGATGCACAATCCTAGTCAAGAATAGACATTGTTTCCTCCTAATATTAATCCTAAACCTATATTTTGTAATTTCAGTTGTTACTGTTTTTGATTTAAAGAAGATACCTATGGTAAACACCTGGTATTTTTTTAAACATTACATATTTGTAAGTCTTTGAATGCTCCTCCCATTTTTCACTTTGCTAAATATATCTGGTAATTCTATGAAGTGATGTAAACCTCAGAGGAAAACAAGACAAGTAGAAATAATGTTTGCAGGCATCAATCATTTTTAT